>NW_015390939.1:10629-12783 GCF_001527695.2 Protobothrops mucrosquamatus | reverse complement strand
TTGTTTACTCACCTTTAAAGTTAAAACTAAGAGGTCTCTGGGTCACTTGTTCCGCCCTGTGGGTCAAGGTCATTGATGACCAGTTTGATTTCTCCTTAATCCATTGGCCCTTTGTGTAGGAAGCTGCTTCTCCAACTGAACCACGATTTCCAAATTCTCTAGAACGGAGTCCCGGCCAAAAGTTGGTGGGTCCCGATCCAAGAACGCCCCCTTCTCCTCTGTGGAGCTCATGGACACGTCCTCATTGGTCTCCTGCAAAGAGAAACGAGAAAGGCTCAGATGCCGACAGTAATCTGAATATAATCTGGAAACGACGTAGAAAAGGGATGAGAATATGGAATTATTTGTTGAGGATATAAAATAATGGAGATAGAATCCTGATTCGAGAAGATCTTGATGAGCCAAAATGGAAGAAACCAGCAAGATGAAGTCCAACAGGGACCAATGCAGAGTTGTGAGTAGGGAAACTTAATGTAATATGAGAGAGATCAGATGGGGCAGAGTATGAGTGTGGAAAGGGCTGCTCTTTCCTGCTCTTGTTGGAGGCTGCAAGGCCATAAAGATTCCAGGTAGGCATTTCGAAAATATTTACAATTAAGAAAAGCAGCCTTTTGGCCATCGGCTTATTTTATTACCTGCTCACAAGACCAGCCTCAAAAAGACATAGACTGGACACACCATTTAAAGCAATGGAATTTTTTGACAATCATAGAGCATTCTTGGAAAAAGGCGATCCTGAACCCAAGAAATGGCAGCTGAAGGAGTGGCTAAACCAGGGGTGTCAAACTTAATTTCATTGAGGGCCGCATCAGCATTGTGGTTGCCCTGGGGGGAATGGACAGGGTGGGTGTGGCCTACTAGGTGGGCATGGACAGAGTGGGTGTGGCCTACTGGGTGGGGGTGGCCAGCTCTACATCGTTCGCGTCAAGGGTGCCTGTGGGGGCCTGGGCAGGAGTGGGACAGATCTGAGGGTTTCTGGCAGAAGGGGGTGGGACCAGGGCAAGTGCCAAGGCATGGTCCACTGGAGGAGCCTCGCTGTTCCTCTCAGGCCATGCGTGGGGGGCTGGATGGTGGTGCGGGCTGCCCGGAGCCCTGGGCAGCAGAGGTCAAACGCCCAGCCTGGCCCTCGAACACCTGTGGCACCAAGCCGTTTCCAGACGGCGTTGTGGAGCTAAGACTGAATACGTTTCAGCATAGATGGCCACCATAAAATTGTACATTGGCTCCCGGCTGGCCTGGGCCAGGGCCAAGGCAGCGGGGGCCGTTCCCTCACTGTTTCCAGGATAGCTTTGCAGGCCACATGAAACCACTTCGCGGGCCGCATCCGGCCCCCGGGCCTTGTGTTTGACATGTCTGGGCTAAACAAACAGAGGAGGAAGAAGTTAAAAACACATATTCAGAAGAAGGAGCAAGACCGAGAGACCAGAGACAGATACGATCGACTAGAAGACTGAGACCTAGATATAACTGAAAGATATGGAGGAGATTGGAATTTGATCAATAAATATAAATGGACTGAACTCTCCTTCAAAAAGGAGAATTTTTTTTTTACAAGACCACAAAAATTAAAAATTAATATGTGTCTCCAAGAGACACATATTAAGAGACAACATTTTAAATTTTTAGAACAACCGAAAATGGGCAAACTTTATTTTACACTCGCCTCTCAAAAGAAAAGAGGAATAGCCCTTTATATTAAAGAAAAGATGAATCCCAAACAAATTTATGCAGATGAAGAAGGGAGAATACTAATGGTGGAAATCATGGTGGATCAAAAACAGATATCGATGGTAGCAATATACGCACCTAATGATAAGCCTAAGACTGAAAATCAGGCATGTAAGAAGGCTATATTTTTTCTATCCTGCTCTATGGAGTAGAGAGTTGGTCTCTGACAGAAGGCCACCTGAAGAGACTAGAAGCATTTGAAATGTGGATTTACGGGCGGCTGTTAGGTATAAGCTGGGTTGACAAGATCAGAAATGAGGAGGTGATAAGCCGCCTGGGAAAGCCAAGGGAAATCATCAAAACAATTAAAAAACGAAAATTAGAATATTTCGGACATGTGATGCGACACCCAGAAAAATACGGCATACTCCATTTAATCCTCCAGGGAAAGATGGAAGGCAAACGAGGTCCAGGCAGAAGAAGAAC
>NW_015390939.1:5050-7801 GCF_001527695.2 Protobothrops mucrosquamatus | reverse complement strand
GGGGGGGGGCTTCTGCTCTCCTCTCGGCCACTGCTTTCCGCCCCGCCCCTCAGCGATCTCAGCTCCTCCCCCCTCCCTCCCCCTTTCCGCCTTCCCAGCCGGGACTCCCTGTTTCTCCGCCTCCCGGGTTCCTCTGCCCATGCGAAGAGTGCCCTGCTGTGCCCGGGCGGGGCTGCCTCCTGCTCCAGCATCTGGGTGGAAACTGAAGCTCCGCGATGGCTTTTTTGGGGGGGGAGGCAGGAGGGACAGGAACCCCCCCCCGTCCCTTCGAGGAGGGCTCCTCTCCGGCTGGGTCTTTGCGGAGCCCGACTGAGGACGGAGAGGGAGGGGCTGGCCCGGGGTCCCTTCCCCGGGGGAGTCTCCCTGGCCGAGGGGGGGATGCAGAAGCCGAGTCCCAAAATGCCTTTACCCGCCCCCTCCGTCCCCCCCTCTGCCTTTCCCAGCCTATGGATCCCTCCAGGTGTTTTTTTTGGGGGGGGGTCTCTACCGGCATCGCCTCCTCCACACCCGGGGCTGGATCTTGGCCCAAGTGCATTTTCTCCGCCTCTTCCCTCGCTTCCTCCAAACCATCATCCTCTCCTCTGGAGGGGTAGGGGGGGGGTCACAAGAGACGCAGCCAGTTCTGGCAATCTGCCCACCTCGGATTCTGAGGGCTGATAATGGGGGATCTATTTTGGATCTTCCCCGATATGGGGGATTATTATTCTTCTTCCAGTGAAAGAAATGTGAAGTTGAGAAAGGCCCCTGGAGAAGCCCCGTCAAAGGAAGCTTCCCTGCTGGTGGGTAAATCTCATCCTGGCTCCATCCGGGCCCTTCGGCTTCCCTCCAGGGTCTTCCCTCCCCCTCCCCACCCCAGAAGGGTCCTCAGGAGTGGTCAGGAGGGACCGAGAGACGGAGCAGGTGGCTCCTTGCAGTGGCAAAGGGGTTACAGATTCTCCTCCCCCCTCCCTCCCCGTGGGCGCTGTCACATTTACGCAAACACAATTTCCAAGCTTCTTGTCATCTGTCAACGTGTCCTTCCTCTCTTCTCCCCATCTCACATCTCCTCCTGATCTCCGCCCCCCGCCTTACAGCCCCGCCCCTTAGCAGCCTCAGCTCCTCCCCCCTCCCTCCCCCTTTCCGCCTTCCCAGCCGGGACTCCCCGTTTCTCCGCTGGGCATCCGCGTCCATGGTTCCTCTGCCCATGCGAAGAGTGCCCTGCTGTGCCCGGGCGGGGCTGCCTCCTGCTCCAGCATCTGGGTGGAAACTGAAGATCCGCGATGGCTTTTTGGGGGGGAAGCAGGAGCGACAGGAACCCCCCCCCCGTCCCTTCGAGGAGGGCTCCTCTCCGGCTGGGTCTTTGCGGAGCCCAACCGAGGACGGAGAGGGAGGGGCTGGCCGGGGTCCTCAGGAGTGGGCGGGAGAGAGGGAGAGACCGGGCAGGTGGCTCCTTGCAATGGCAAAGGGGTTACAGATCCTCCTCCCCCCCTCCCCGTGGGCGCTATCACATTTTTCAACAAACCTACAGGTAGTCCTCAACATATGACCACAATTGAGCCCAAACTTTATGTTGCTAAGTGAGACATTGGTTATGGGAGTTGTGAGTTTTCCCCCATGTTACGAACATTTTTCCTACAATGGTTAAGTGAATCCCTGCAGTGGATAAGTTAGTAACCCGGTCGTTAAGTGAATCCTGCTTCCCCATGGACTTTGCTTGTCTTTGGGAGGTCGCAAACGGGACACATCAACGGTCATAAGTACGAACCAGTTGGCAAGCATCCGCGATTCAGAAGTCACTTTCTTCGTTGCCCTTGTGACTTTGAACGGCCACTAAATGAGATTTAAGTCGTGGATTGCCTGTGTTTTTCCGGTTATACTTGTCCCGTAAGCCAAATGGGGTGAAATGCTTTGGGCAGAGGCTTTTACGAGAGAGGAACCAGAGGGAATTCCAGAAGGAAGGTGAAAGTCTGGCTGAGTTGGGAGGAGAAGAGAGGAAGGACACGTTGACAGATGACAAGAAACTTGGAAATTATGTTTGCTTAAATGTGACAGCACCCACGGGGAGGGGGGGAGGAGAATCTGTAACCCCTTTACCATTGCAAGGGGCCACCTGCTCAGTCTCTCCCTCCCTCCTGACCACTCCTGAGGACCCTTCTGGGGTGGGGAGGGGGAGGGAAGACCCTGGAGGGAAGCTGAAGGGATCGAATGGAGCCAGGATGAGATTTACCCACCAGCAGGGAAGCTTCACTGGAAGAATAATAATCCCCCATATCATATTTCTGCATGCCACAGAAACATCATGAAAGTGGGCAATACATTCATTTTTAATCACAGAACTTCTCCCCAACAACAGTTGTAATTTCCACTTCTTAACACATCCTTCTTGATTTCATCCCATGCCTTCACATAATTATTTTGACATACAATTTTTCCATTGATATTTCTGTTCCTTACAAAAGGTTTTCCAAAATTAGGCCTGAATTATCAGCAAATGCCCTTCTTTTCCCCAGGTGTTGGGATTTTTATGATTCAGGCTTCTATAGTAAGACTAGGCCAGTGGCCAGCTTGCGTATTAGATGCCTAGGACAATAAGTAGGGAATGATTGTTGGGAATGATTATTGCAATGGTCAGGTAATTTTGCTTTGCATTAGCTAAGAATCTGACCATGTACAAAAAGCAAGTAAGAAAATGTAGCTGCATTGTATGTGTTATATCCTGTTCCAAACCACATAATGTTTCCCTGCCTTGCTGTATCTGAACATCTTGTAACA
>NW_015390939.1:0-2115 GCF_001527695.2 Protobothrops mucrosquamatus | reverse complement strand
AAAGGTTTTCTCACACTCTGCACACTTGTAAGGCGACTCCCCGGTGTGACTTCTGGTGTGCTTGCGAAGTGATGAAGGTTGAGCAAAACATTTCCCACACTCCAAACATTTGTATGGTTTCTCTCCAGTGTGGATTCTCTGATGCATCACAAGAGTATCTTTCCGAGAAAAACATTTATCGCACTCCGAGCATTTATGGAGCTTCTCTCCTGTATGGATTCGGCTGTGGTTTCTAAGGGAACATGAATGAGCAAATGCTCTCCCACAGTCTAAACATTTGTAATTTCTTTCCCCTGTGTGAGTTTTTACATGACTTCTAAGATGTGATGTGGTAGAATAAAATTGTCCACATTCGATACATTGATGTGGTTTCTCCCCTGTGTGGGTTTTATGATGTCTCCAAAGGTTTATCTGTTGAGCAAAACATTTTCCACATTCTAGGCATCTGTATAATTTCTCCCCTGTGTGGATTTTATGATGTGTCCAAAGGTTTCCCTGTTGAGCAAAACATTTTCCACATTCGAAGCATTGATATGGCTTCTCCCCTGTGTGGGTTTTATTATGTGTCCAAAGGTTTCCCTGTTCAGCAAAACATTTTCCACATTCTAGGCATCTGTATAATTTCTCCCCTGTGTGAGTTTTATGATGTCTCCAAAGGTGTCCCTGTTGAGCAAAACATTTTCCACATTCGAAGCATTGATATGGCTTCTCTCCTGTGTGGAGCCTCTGATGCCTTCCAAGGCTTTGTTTTAGGGAAAAGCATTTCCCACACTCCTCACATTTGTATGGTTTTTCCCCTGTGTGGATTCTCTCGTGAAGCTGAAGCTCTGTTTGTGTAAGAAAACCTTTCCCACATCCCCCACATTCATAGGGTTTCTCCCGTTTGTGCCCCTTCTGGTGCCTCTGAAGTAGAGAAGGAAACATAAATCGTCTCTCACATTCTGGGCATTCATAGGGTCTCTCTCTGGTGTGAATTCTCTGATGTTGCACTAGGATTGATTTTGAGATAAAACATTTCCCACATTCGAGGCACTTTTCGTTTTTCTCCCCTCTGTGTGTTTTCGCATGATTCCAAAGAGTTGAACTCCGGGTGAAACATTTTCCACACTCAAAGCATTTGTAAGTTTTTATTCCTGCATGAACCTTCTCATGGGCCCAAAGACTTGCCTTCCAAGAAAAGCTCCTCCCACATTCCCAACACGTGTAAGGTTTCTCCCCTGTGTGAAGCCTCTCATGGTTTGTGAGACTGCCTCTTTCACTGAAAAAATTCCCACATTCCAGACACTGATAGGGTTTCTCTCCAGTGTGGATTTTCTGATGTCTAACAAGGTGTGACCTTTGACCAAAGCATAGGTCACATTCCTCACATTTATAAGGCTTTAGTCTGGGGGGGCTTCTGAAATTTTTCATATCTTTTCCAGAGAAGGATTTCTCACCCTCCAATCCTTGACTGGATCCACTTCCCACATGGACCTTCCTGTGGGTCAAAAGGAGGGACCAGCGAGCAAAGGATTTTCCACACTCTGAGCATTCATGGGTTCTTTTGTGGTTTTCTTTTGTGGCTGCTTCTGTCTCACAGGGGATCCAAGAGTTTCCCAGGCTCCATCCTTTCTGGCACTGGCTGCCTTGGGCTGATTTTCTGTTACCTCTTGAAAGGTGACTTCCAGGTGAATCTTTGGTCAGAGTTGTTTTCCTGCTGGTGGAAAAAGAAAGAAGAGGAGAATAATGTTTCCTTTCGACAATGGTAGAGAATCACAAAATCATAGCCTTGGAAGGGACCATGAAGGTCTTCCAGTCCACCCTCTGACCAGGGCAGAGGTCCACAGTACACCTGAGACAAAACCTCCATGGATTCCGTCACCCCAGATCCCTTGGAGGCAAACTCTCCTGCTGTTCACTGACTCTATCTTTTCCTTCTTGGTTCTCGTCCTATGACGAGGTGAAAAAGAATCTCTGAAACTTTAGGTAGTCCTCAACTTATGACCAAAATCTGGACAGGAATCTCGCTGTGTCCAGGGAAGTAGGAGTTATGTGAGGGTCACACGGCCACTTCACTCACCAAGCGCAATCCCACACTCTTGCTTACAGTCATTAAATCATCTTGAGGGTTTTTAA
>NW_015390938.1:51857-63252 GCF_001527695.2 Protobothrops mucrosquamatus | reverse complement strand
CCCCCCCCCCCCCGCTGATCTCAGCTGCTCAGGACCAGGTCGCTCCATCCTTGGTTTTTTTCACATCCCTTTCCCACCGTTCCTGGGATGCTTTGTTGTGTGGCTGCCCCTAGAACCACAACACCGTTGCACCCCTACTCCAGGGGACCAGCTTGATCCAAGACTGTTCTTCTCTCCTTCACACACATAGACACACACACACACACACACACAAACACACACATACAAACACACACACACAAACACAAACTTACTTTAGACTTTCTAACATCCCCACATGTGTGCTTTTGTTTCTTTATTCAGCTTGTGCCTACATTTTGGGTCCCCAACAAAGCTGTTCCTTGGACCCCAGAAGTTCTTAGAAGCAGGACTGGATTTTTTATTTTTTATTTTTTTTTAAAAAAAAAAAGCAGGCATTGTCCACTCTGAAGGATGCCAAAAACTGCCCAGCGGCAAATGAGAAACTTTTGGCTCCCAAAGAATGAGCTAACTTGTTTGTTCCTTCCATGCAGCTGCTTCTTCCCCTTCCCTTCCTCCCTCCCCTTTGCCCCCTCCCCCAGTTTTTTTTTTTTTTTTTGGTGGTGGTTTATTACACACAAACCCTTAATGAATGGAAGCCGCTGTTTTACAGTGCACCCCACTTGCAGGACAGCTCTCGGAGCCCACCACAGATCTGACTCACCAGCAGCAGGGCACCGCCATCGGAACGCTTCCTAGAAACCGGAGGATAAAAAGAGGCTTGTTGGAGGCTGGATGGGCCTGCTGAGTTTTCTGCCTGCGGGGCCTGTTGATGCCAGAGCTGGCTGCTCGGGTCTTTGGCCTAATAAGGCAACAGAAACAAAGATTGTTCCCTGGTTGGAGAAGACAACTGTGCCCAAGTTCTGGGGGAGCGCAGTGGCGCGCGGCACCCGTCCAAGCGGGATTAAGGCTGGGAGGGCAACTTCAGGAGGGGGGGGCAGCTGGAGGACAGAGAGGGCTCTCCAGTGTGGAAGGAGCCAATTCAGACCTAATTTATGATCTGTCACTCCTCGTTAGAAGCAGCTGCCATTAAGAGTTAATTGTTGCATTGTGTGCTGCGTGGACTGATAAGATTTCTGTAAGCAGCTTACATGTTATCGTGCATGTTATCATAACTCGGGACTAACGAGGAGAGAGGAAGAGAGAGAGAGAGAAATAGTAAAAGTGTTTACTAACAAGGTGGCTGTTGTACTGAATGGTGTCACTGCCACTGGTGTAGCTCAGAGCCAGCTGGGGTTCAGCCTCCTTCTTTTTCATTAGATTATTATTTATTAGAATTTTTTTTATCCTGCCTTTATTTACTTTTATAAGTAACTCAAGGCAGCAAGCATACACAATAGGACTTCCTCCATCTATTTTCCCCACTACAACAGTGAGGTGGGTTGGGCTGAGAGAAAACAACTGGTCCAAATTCACCCAGCCGCTTTCATGACTAAGGTGGGACTAGAACTCACACATTCCCGATGATTGGCCAGCCAGCTTTCATGCCAAAGACAGAACTAGAATTCACACACTCCCAGTGATTAGTTCAAAGTCACCCGGTTTTCATGCCTAAGGCGGAATTGGAATTCATAGCCTCCTGGTGATTGACCCAAAGTCACCCAAACAACTTTCATGCCTAAGGCAGGACTAGAACTCACAGTCTCCTGGTGATTGGCCCAAAGTCACCCAATCAGTTTTCATACCTAAGGCAGGACTAGAACTCACAGTCTCCTGGGAACTGGCCCAAAGTCACCCAATCAGTTTTCATGCCTAGAACTCACAGTCTCCTGGTTTCTAAGACAGCAGCTTAACCATTATACCAAACTGGCTCTTTTTAGGTAGGATTTTGATTTAGCTTTGCTCCATCAGGTTCAATTCTGTACTTTATCTCCAGAGAAGGGCAACAATCACTCTTAGACCACCCCTCAACAATGGTAGAGATATAATACACAATCTAGCACGGTGTAAAAATAAACCATCCTTCTTTTCTGCAAACAATTTTTTGGCACTTTCTCCAGAGAAATGTGTTGTTTTAATTCTCCCATTTTCATCTCACAATTAGCTACTAAAGAAAAAAAGCCGGCTTCCTCCACCACCACCCATACCCCTCCCCCCCCCCATCTGCCACCCCGGTTTTCAGAGATACGGCAAAATGTCTTCTCCAGCAGCTCACACCCCAATCCTTCTGACAGATGATGGCAGACGAGGCTTCTCCCATCCCGGAATGGGGTAACCTGTTTGCTCATGGCATGTTGTTCCGTGATCATATTACGCCCACCATGCTTGCCTACGGAGCAGGGGATTGGCGTTAAGCCTGCACTCTTCCTTCTTAAAGCTCTTAATGGAAGAGGCCTCGGATGCCTGAACGACCTCACCCATCAGGCCCGGGCTTAAGATGATGGAGGCCAAGACATTATTTACTGTTTCAAAGACCTCGTCATTCCTTAGTCGGTAAGATTGCATGCCTTGTGCCGGGTTCCCCACTGTATAAATTTACCCCTATTTTCTTCTTATTATGATTATTTTCTGACCTTGTCAGTGCCGTTTGCAGCGGAAAAGGGGAAGAACAGATTGGGTGAATGTCCCACAAATACGGGGAAAACTCCAATCCCAGTCTCTAGATGGCTATGGAGTTCCTAGGTTTGGATTAACCTCTGAATCATGGGCCTCCCCTCCTAGTCTATGAAAAAAACATGTTTGTGGCTTTTTTAGGACTTCAAGCATACTCATTTGTCCTTTTTTCCTTCTTCCTGCCTCTTAGTATCTATATCTATCTATATCTCTGATAGATAGATAGATAGATAGATAGATAGATAGATAGATAGATAGATAGATAGATAGATAGATAGATAGATAGATAGACAGACAGACAGACAGACAGACAGACAGACAGACAGACAGACAGACAGACAGACAGACAGACAGATAGATATTCCATTACAGGTAGTCCTCAACTTACAACCGCAATTGAGCTCAAAATTTCTGTTGCTAAGTGAGATGGGTTGTTAAGTGATTTTTGCCCCATTTTATGATCTTTCTTGCCACAGTTGTTAAGTGAATCACTGCAGTTGTTAAATTAGTGACACGGTTGTTTAGCGAATCTGGCTGGCTTCCCCACTGATTTTGCTTGTCAGACAGTCACAAGTGTCCTTGTCAGAAGGACACTGCAACCGTCATAAATATGAACCAGTTGCCAGGCATCTGAATTTTGATCCCCTGACCACGGGCATGCTGCAATAGGTCGTAAGTGTGAAAAACAGTGATAAGTCACTTTTTTTCAGTGCCGTTGTAACTTCGAACAGTCACTAAATGAACTGTTAGAAGTTGAGGACTACCTGTATTATTTTTTGTGTGTTGAAAACAATGACCCCGTGAATGAGGAAAAATACTGAAATAAGTCTTAGCGCTGTATTTAATTGAATCAGTTTCCTTCTCTGAATGAAAAATATTGTTCCCTGCTAATCATTTCAAATATTGAGCCATCATCAGCATGTAGCTCATTTCATATAGTATATAGATTTAAACTGGAATGAGGGAGGGGAAGGCAGGTTGGAAATTCAGTCGCAGGTTACATGTGAGACGTTATCTGTTTTTCCCTGCTTTCCCTCCCCATCCCAATTCAAATCCTACATCAGTCAAGTCACCTCATGATCTGAGGAAGTAAACTGCAGTTCATTAAAACATAATATAATTTTTACAAGTAGTTCTCAACTGATGACAGATCGCTTAGCAACTGTTCATAGTTACAAAGGACCAGCCCAAAGATTTGACGCTGTTTCAAAGTTCCAATGTTGCGTTTCCGTGCTCAGGTGACCGCAATTTACGATGCTTTTCCGGAAACGTGTTTACTTCCGGTTTCGGGCAAAACTCATCCACAGAGAATAATGGATTCATTTAATGGCCACTGTGTTTGCTTTATGGCTGCCATGTTTGCTTGAACAACCACCATATTCACTTAACAATCTGCATTAAAATAAAGGTTGTAAAATTACTTCCTGTTTCATGGCTTTATGACCGTCATGACTTACGACTATAATTGTGTGGCTCAATTATGGTTGTAACTTGAGGACCATCTGTGCTACTTACTAAATGCCTTGATCATTCAGTGGACTTGATGTGTTCTGTTTCACACTTCTTTAGAGAAGCCCACACATACCTAACTGAATTACAAAAGTTTCTGGGAGACATTTGAGGCTGCTATACCCACCACTGACCAGCCATCTTGGTGAATACTAAGAGCTTCCCTCACCGTGCCATTCCTCTGTTGACCCTCTTGTACAGGGGTCTTCAAACTTGGCCCTTTTATGACTTGTTGACTTCAACTCCCAGAATTTCTCAGTCAGCTTGCCTGGCTGAGGAATTCTGGGAGTTGAGGTCCACAAGTCATAAAAGGGCCAAGTTTGAAGACCCCTGCTCTTGTAGGTAGAAGCATGGACCAGCTGGCTCCCCTCTGCAGGTGGAATTCATCCTAAGCAGCTAAAGAACCACCATTTTTCTTCATTATAAGTACTTAATTAAGGGTTTTACTCTTCATTTCTCTCCCCCCCTCCCCCAGATTGGCTAGCAGCTTAGTTCTGCTTAGCTAACCTCACTCTGCTCCTGTTTTTACTCTCCTGCACACACTGCTCTGCAATAACTTGGATTTCTTTGTTCTTCTCATGGTGTTGCTTTCTGCTCTACGGTGTCTCAGCAGAGGACGAAAAACAGATCAGATGCACATGTGATCCCAGAAGGAAAACAAAGAACTAGGTGATCTCAGGTAATGGCCAGGAGTTGACTATTCCCCCCCCCCACACACACACACACAGACACTCCTGTCCACCTAATGTTCTGCTCTCCAACTAGGTCAAGTATGTCAGTTCAAAACCTTTCCAGGGCTTCGACAGAGGCGTCAAAAGACTGGAATTGCCAAAGTTGCTACAGGTTACGATTCCAGTTAATCCCTCTCTGATCTGCAAGCAATTGAGCAGAGACAAAGCTGTTGCCTGTTCACTTTGTGAGGCCGGAATGAGGAATGATGTGCTGTGTAAAGCAATCTGAAAGTAGGGCTAGGCAAAAAAAAAACAACAAGGCTTGGGAGGCCTCTTTCGTGATGTCAGAGAGACTCCAAGTGAAATGAATAAGAAAGAAATGAAAGAGAGAAACCCGCTTCTCTTCTCTTCTCCAGCCTTCTCTGCTCTTGGGCGATGCTGTCACTTTAACAATTCCCTCCTGGATTCAGTCTTGCCTTTTGGGGGCCCCTTGAAATGCTGAAGCACCAGGGAAATGCTTATCTTTTTTTTTTTTTTTTGCAATGCTGGTTCAGCAGGCAGTGCTGAGCTGACAAATCCACCTTTCCTCATAGTTCACTGACTTTCCCTGTAACCCGTGGCAGCTCTAGAAAATCGACACGTTTGCAAAATGCAACCACTTATGCAACTGGAAGCAACAGGAGCATGCAAGAGTAGCCAAACAACAACAACAAAACAACAAGTGGGCAAGATAGACTTCTGTCTGCAAAACTGACCACTTATCTGAGTTTTGCAACAGGATCTCTGCTTGTATTTACCAGGCTGTAGAAAATGCTTTGCCCTTCCATCATTATTATATTGTATGGCTTTCCCCATTTAGGTTCTTTCCAAATACGATGGACTTTAACACTAATCATCCCTGTCCAGCACAATAAGGATTATTCTGTGAGTTGATGGCCAGCATATCCAGAGGGTCCTTGGTCAAAAAGACCTCTGTGGTACAGGTAGTCCTCAACTTTTGACAACAATTGAGCTCAAAATTTCTGTTGCTAAATTGTTAAATGAATATTGCCCCATTTTATAATTATATAATTATACTGGAGGGTTTTTTAAAAAGAGCTTGGACGGCTATTTCTCTGAAATATAATAGGATTTCCTGCTTGAGAAGGGGGTTAGACTAGAAGACCTCCAAGGTCCCTCCCAACTCTATTATTCCCGTTAAGTGAATCAATGCAGTTGTTAGTAACATAGTTGTTAAGTGAACCTTGCTTTCCCCATTGACTTTGCTTGTCCAAAGGTCACAACAGGTGATCACGCGACCCCAGGATTCTGCAACCATCATAAATATGAACCAGTTGCCAGGCATCCGAATTTTGATCACGTGACTGCAGGGGTCATAAGCGTGAAAAACAGTCATAAGTCACTTTTTTCAGTGCCGTTGTAACTTCCAATGGTCACTAAATGAAAGGTTGGCAACTGATTCCTATTTATGACGGCTGCACTGTCTTGGGGGTCACGTCTTGTGACCTTCTGACAAGCAATGTCAATGGGAAAGACAGATTCTCTTAACAACCCTGTTACTAACTTAACACCTACAGGGATTCATAGAACAACTGTGGCAAAAAAGGTCGTAAAATGGGGCAAAATTCATTTCCTAAGCATCTTGCTTAGCAACAGAAAATTTGGGCTCAATTGTGGTTGTAAGTTGAGGATGGCCTGCATTGCGTTGCTTTGACACAACACTTTTCTTTCCTGCAAATCCAGGACATTGTACAATACCGAGAAGAGGCCATTGAAGCATCTTCATAGTTTCCCCACATCGGAGCAGGACCAATAGAAAAGACTTTGGATTAACTCAACATTAACATGTTCAGTTAATCTAATAAGATGATCTGTTTGTTTGATAACACGGATGTGAATAGTTATGAAAATTAACTGGATGAAATTTGAATTCTGTCAAATGGATTGAAATGATTTAAGGTTGGACTTTATTTTATCAGTTTAAAGAGACTGATTGATTGATGGATTAGATACGTATAGGATAGATTAATATTTTATTTTAAATAAGGGATATTAGTGGAAGAAGAAATAAATAAGATCTATGATAAAATTAAGGAATTAGAATATATTTGGAAGGGATACCCGAACTGATAATGTTTGTACTTAAAGCTATTTTGATTATGGTAGTGTAAATTTATAAAGCTTTAAAAACAGGTTTAGGTTGAATACATTTAAGCTAGAATTGGACTATTTTAAATAAAATATGTTATTTAAGGGAAAAAGAGAGGGAATATCTGATGTATTGATTGAATTATGTATATATGTTTTGTCTGCGGATATTTGACCACCCTAACACCATGGTGTGTCTTGAGTACTTTGTTTTAAATATCAAAAAACCAATAAAACTTGTCTTAAAAAGAAAAAAAAGAAAAGACTTTGAAAAAATATTTCAGATTTGTGCAGAAACCTGAGTGTGGCTATTGCAGGGATCTTCAAACTTGGCAACTTTAAGACTCCCAGAATTCCTCAGGGCTGGCTGAGGAATTCTGGGAGTTGAAGTCCACAAGTCTTAAAAGTTGCCAAGTTTGAAGACCCCTGGGCTATTGGTATTGATAGAACAAAGGAGAACATCTTTCACCCCAGCTGCTTCCACTAGTTTGTTCCAGCAGCATCCAGAGATGTTCTTAGGTTCTTGGCTGCACACCCAGTATTTTTTTTTCTACTGATATGGCTCCAAGCCACTAGATCTTTTATTGATACAGCTGCTAAATCCTTAACTGGCCGACATTGTTTGTATGAATACAGCAGAAAGTCCTTGAAGTGGTTTCACATGGAAGAAAGGAAAGAACGACACCTGTTTTCTGTTGTCCCCAAATGTAGAACATTGAAATCATAATCTTATCTCAACGGGAGGATAGAATCTAGTTGAGTGTTAAACTAGGCTTCTTCATAGTAGGAGCAGTTAGAACCAAGTACCCATTGAAGAGTAGAATTTTATACATGTACTGTAGTCCTCCATTTGGGCCTCCATGGTGTCGCAGTGTCCGAAGACATTTCCGTGGTCATGTGGCCAGCATGACATCGCAGAACGCTGTTACCTTCCCACCAAAGTGGTACCTATTTATCTACTCACATTTGCATACTGTTTAACTGCTAGATTGGCAAGAGCTGGGACGCAGATAAGAGCTTACCCTATAATAATAATAATAATAATAATAATAATAATAATAATAATAATAATAATAATAATAATAATAATAATAATAATAATAATAATAATAATAATAATGATAAAGTTGGAAGGGACCTCGGAGGTCATCTAGTCCAACCTCCTGCTCAGGCAGGAAACCCTATACCATTTCGGACAAATGGCTGTCCAGTTTCTTTTTAAAAACTTCCAATGTTGGCGCATTCACCGCTTCTGGAGGCAGGTTGTTCCACTGGTTAATTGTTCTAACTGTCAGGAAGTTTCTCCTTAGTTCTAGGTTGCTTCTCTCTTTGGGTGGGATTCAAATATGTGAACAGCAAGTTCTCTGTGCGGATGCCGCTTCCGGAAGTGCATTCTGGGCCTGGGCAACAAAGAAATTAGCTACCGGTCCTGCCGAACTGGTGCGAACTGGCTGAATCCCACCACTGGTTGCTGGCTTTAAGAGCTGGGCTTGTCAGCGGGAAAGCCAGCAGCCAGTGGTGGGATTCAGCTGGTTTGCAGCACTTCGGCAGAACCAGTAGCTAAAGTGAGACATTTGTTAAGTGAGTTTTGCCCCATTTTATGGCTTTCCTTGCCACATTTGTTAAGTGAATTACTGCAGTTGATAAGTTAGTAACCCGGCTGTTGTTAAGTGAATCCGGCTTCCCCATTGACTTTGCTCGTCAGAAGGTCACAAAAGGTGATCACGTGACCTTGGGACACAGCAACCGCCATAAATATGAACCAGTTGCCAGGCAGCCGAATTTTGATCATGTGATCATGGGGAGACTGCAAAGGTCGTAACCAGGGGTGGGATTCAAATATGTGAACAACCGGTTCTCTGTGTGGATGCCGCTTCCGGAAGTCCATTCTGGGCCTGGGCAACAAAAAATTAGCTACCGGTGCGAACCGACTGAATCCCACCACTGATTGTAACTATGAAAAACAGTCATAAGTCGCATTTTTCAGTGCCGCTGTAACTTTGAACAGTCAGTAAACAATCTGTTGTAAGTAAAGGACTACCTATACACAGCAGGGAGTAGCAACGGTATCCTGAATGTACTATTCCAATTCTATAGTTCTGTGGCCTTTTCCCAGGCTTGATGACTCAGATCTTTAGCCTGTTCTACCCAGGACATAACACGGTCTGCACTACGAGAAGCTACTACTGAGTAACCATTAAACTGAGCAGGACATGTGATCATTATTCATATATCCTCTCATTCTTTGCAACAGATATCATGCCCAGCTTTTGCACAGTAATGGAGCTTGCAGGGAGGATATGCAAAGGGTTTGTGTGATGTCTCCTGCTCATATGCTACGTTCACACAATACACTTTAACCAGGCCATTTTAAGACCTCACCTTGCATGTATATAATAATAATAATAATAATGATAAAGTTGGAAGGGACCTTGGAGGTCATCTAGTCCAACCCCCTGCTCAGGCAGGAAACCCTATACCATTTCGGACAAATGGCTGTCCAGTTTCTTCTTAAAAACTTCCAGTGTTGGAGCATTCACCGCTTCTGGAGGCAGGTTGTTCCACTGGTTAATTGTTCTAACCGTCAGGAAGTTTCTCCTTAGTTCTAGGTTGCTTCTCTCTTTGGTTAGCTTCCACCCATTGCTCTTATACTTATACTAAACCTGGTTAATGTTCATTGGATTGACTGGGTTAACATGCGATTGTGGACCAAACCCATTTATTTGGTTCAGGGTTTAATGTATTGTGTGAAACCCAACACACGCATTATTCCATAACCTAAGTAAGTCTGTTGTGTGAATGTGATTTTCCCATGTCCAAATCTGCTGCCTGAAATGACCTCACCGTCTGCTGAGTTTCACAGTAAGAGTGTCTTTGCACAGGAAGCTTTCAGGAGCAATTGGACTCTATTGTTGGCAATAAAACAGCACAATAAACTCACTTGCAAAAGAATTCCAAAGCAGCATTGAGTTGTTACCAAATCTCCATATCAGTTCAAATACATACACAAAACCACCCTGAGAATATTTACTGTCTTGTGCCGATTGTGTTTCATCCCCATGTTAGGACCTTGTTCAATTCCAGGGAATCAAACATATACTTAAATATTCGTTCAACAAAGCAGAAGTGGAACAGCCTAGTTAAACCTGAATTCCTTCATTCCAGGCTATTTTTTTTTCCATACCATGTAATTTCCTCGTCTTCTTTTTTAAAAAACACCTGCTTGTTTGGGTGCACTCTAACCAAAAGCAAGCACTTGTCAGTCCCATGAAAATCCATAGGATTTCAAATTTCAGACACATTTTCTTTTTTATATTTTATTTTATATTATTTTAATGGGCGGAGATTCAAAAGGCTGCACCTCTATTCAAAAGATGCTGCTCGGAATAAAACAACTTTAACAAATACCACTTACAGCACAAAAGCAGCCTTGCAATGTTTATTTATGCTGGGCTACGATCTATAATAAAGCTTGGATCCGATACACATTTAAGCACCGTTTAGTAATCCACGGAATATGTTTAAGCCACGGAGGAAAATGACCATATGTCTGAAATTTTTAATCCGTCTGCTTTTATTAACTGACCTGATATTTGCGGGGGGAAAGAGGGAAAGAGGCAGAGGTTAGGGTTGCCAGGTGTCCACTATTTGAGTGGACAGTCCATTTTTTTCACATTATGTTCACTATTTTTTTTCACAAAATAGTGGACATTTTTTTTATTCAAAAGCTTTATGATGAAATGGCACATAATCTAAAGCTGTACAGTCTACTTTTTTTACTACTTAACCCCCCCCCCCCCCCGCTTGTCCACTATTTTTTGGAAGCAGACCTGGCAACCCTAGGCAGAGTGCTTGGTTTAAAGCAAATAAACACTCATTTTGTGCAAAAAAATAAAATAAAAAAGTGCTTAACATTAAAAGCAAGACCTAAAAAAGCGCAGCCCCGTGCTACGGTTTACACTCCCCGCAACAAGAAGTGCTCGGATGGAACCAGCCACTAAGAGAGCTTCTCTCCCAGCTCTGACCATTGTTTTTTAATATGCTTTTAATGACCTGCTCCTTTCATACCTACAGCCTTGCTTCCCAAACTGTTTGTGCTGTCCCCAATAACACTCAGTGGCCAGCTGTCATTCCTACCTAAATCCTTGCTTAGGTTAGATGCGATGCCGACGTTAGACAAGGTCGAAAGGTGACCATCGATTTTGGAGGCCACCTGGAGAGGCTTGGCTGTGAACTGACTCAAAAAATTTATATCAGAGCTGGAAGGGATTCCCCTCCCAGGGTAGGCCTGGACGAAAACTCTGCCAGCAGGATGGGGCCCGGCTTGCCCCAGCTCAGAAAGAGGCCAGAGTTGTTGACCCTGTTAGCTGACCTCTTCAAACTTCTGGAGAATTTTTCTGGCAGTTACCAGGGTGACTGGGCGCTCCAAGCTTAGCCTGCTTACTGATAAAGGGAAGGAGGGGTGGGGAGGAGATTTAAGGGGTGTGGGGGGGGGG
>NW_015390938.1:34782-49703 GCF_001527695.2 Protobothrops mucrosquamatus | reverse complement strand
GCCAATAATATTCTCCTTCTCTGCAAAAATGTGTTTTTAAAAGAGGTCTATTTAATCCAGGACTCTTGATATTTGTCACTTATTTCTTATCAGCTGCATATGCCTTCTTCTTCTTTCATGAAATCAAGGCATAGGGGTCTTCAAACTTGGCCCTTTTGTGACTTGTGGGCTTCAACTCCCAGAATTCCTCAGCCAGGCACGCTGGGAGTTGAAGTCCACGAGTCATAAAAGGGCCAAGTTTGAAGACCCCTGACTTACAGCATGGCCTTCATTCCAATCAACAAAGACCCAAATTGAACACGTGACCTCAGCAGATGGGTACAAAGTTCACAATGCTCATATCTTACAACAAAACTATTCTTCAACCCTTGCTTGAAGTTTCTTCAAGGGTCTACATAGCAGGGAGGGGTCAGGAGAAAGAGAACAGACATGCTTCATCATCTCAACTACCCCAAGATACAGCTTCAGTGACCACATTCCATCACCGTAACTATTTTCCTTTCTTCTGGCAGTGATAAGAACTGTAACTTTAAAAAGATTTGCCCAACATTCCTTGTTTACCTCTTCCCTCCCTATTTCATGTTCATTTTCTCTCTCACTTTCTCCCTTTGGGTTGACTAAGAGAAGGAGCTAAAGTATAGATTAATATATTTGTGATCATTTCCACTGGAGCTTGTTTTGAGTCTACTGCATCAGAACCAATCAAGTCTTGAAGAACTATAAATATTAATGTGTGTATGATAGCAAAAAGCCATAGTGACTCCCAGGAATTCATAGTAGATGATGGCTTCATGTGGAACCACAAAACCCATCTTCAGTTTGGTTTCATTCATGCTTCCTTGAATACTGAAGATCATGCTTTCATCTTCAGCTGGAGGCTAAAAAAACTAAATTCCCTTAAATCTTTTTATCTTCTGCTGTTCAGTTGGCCATGATGAGTTGTCCTAAACCAGGGGTCCTCAAACCTGGCCACTTTAAGACTTGTGGACTTCAACTCCCAGAATTCCCCAGCCAGCATGGCTGGCTGGGGAATTCTGGGAGTTGAAGTCCACAAGTCTTAAAGTGGCCAGGTTTGAGGACCCCTGTCCTAAACCCATGGGCAGAATTAGTAGAAACTCACATGTGTTTTAATGTGCTTGACCAAGAACCTGAACAGCTGAAGATGGAAGGGTTTAAAGGGAGTCTGGTCTTTTTAGACTCCAGCCAAAGATGAAGGCATGCTCTTCTATATTCAAGTAAGCATGAATTCAACCAAACCTAACATGGGTTGTGTGGGTTCTAGGACAGCCCACCACAGGACAATTTGCCACGGGGCAATTCAACGCTGTGTGAATCGTTTCATTCAGTTACCTTTACTATCGATCACATTTTCATCACAATTATCCTAACACTTGCATTTCTGGATTGACTTAATTTTATTATTATTGGCCACAGTTCCATTGAAATTAACTTTTGTGTTTGTTGAGTTGTTCTCTGGCGAGTTTTGTCCCATGGCAAGTTGCCTTGGCGAGTTGTAGCATTCCATGTGCCCATCGCAATGGACTATTCCACATTCGACATAATAAAGCAGCTCCTTAGCCAGAAATCGCCTCATGTAAATTGTGTAAAAAAAAAGCCAACACAGTGCTGGGCTGCATTAACAGAGGGATAGAATGATGATCACGTGAAGTATTAATACCACTTTACAATGCCTTGGTAAGGCCACACTTGGAATACCGCATCCAGTTTTGGTCACCGTGATGTAAAAAAGATGTTGAGACTCTAGAAAGAGTACAGAGAAGAGCAACAAAGATGATCAGGGGACTGGAGGCTAAAACATATAAGGAACAGTTGCTGGAATTGGGTATGTCTAGTTTAACGAAGAGAAGGACGAGGGGGGACATGATAGCAGTGTTCCAATATCTCAGGGGCTGCCCCAAAGAAGAGGGAGTCAAGCTATTCTCCAAAGCGCCTGAAGGCAGGACAAGGAGCAACGGATGGAAACTAATCAAGGAGAGAAGCAACCTAGAACTAAGGAGAAACTGCCTGACAGTTAGAACAATTAACCAGTGGGACAACCTGCCTCCAGAAGTGGTGAATGCTCCAATACTGGAAGTTTTTAAGAAGAGACTGGACAGCCATTTGTCTGAAATGGTATAGGATTTCCTGCCTGAGCAGGGGGTTGGACTAGATGACCTCCAAGGTCCCTTCCAACTTTATTATTATTATTATTATTATTATTATTACTACTACTACTACTACTACTACTACTACTACTACTACTACTACTACTACTACTACTATTACTATTATTACTATTATTATTATTATGGATCATCGCATAGTCAGCCAGATGTTCAGACTGGATTTGGCATTTTGTCTACCTATCGAGTCCTTACCCAGGACCTGGGATAGGCAGATGTGGATGTTTGATGGTATTACAGATATCGTCGCAGGATGGAAGCAGTTCCTAGTAAGGCCACCTTTTGCAATTGTCTAATGGCGAATTTGTCAATGCCAATGGTGTTCAAGTGGTGCTCCAGTTGTTTTGGGATTGCACCCAAGGCGCCTATTACTATTGGTACTACCCTTGCTTGCTTTTGCTACAGTCTTTTTATTTCTATTTGTAGGTCTTTGTATTTTGTTATCTTCTCCAGTTCTTTATTCTGCTGTCTCCAGGCACTGCCACGTCCACTATCCAGACTTTTTTGTCTTTCATTGACAATTGTTAAGTCTGGGATGTTGTTGTTGTTGTTGTTGTTGTTATTATTATTATTATCCCAAAGCTGCTTTTTCTAAAAGGCAACCGGACTTCTGTGGGTTTTTTTTCCTTCTTTGAAAACGTTTCGCTTCTCGTCCAAGAAGCTTCCGCAGTCTGCAACCCCAGAGCTCCACAACTCCGTGTTTTTATATGCAGAATGCTTATTGCAGCGAATGTATCAGCTCATTATCTTCCAGGAGAGATGAGAGTAAAGCTTTTCTCGTGACATTAACTGCCCCACATGCTCCTTGAACAGCTCCATGAGTATCCGAGGGGGCCCTTCCTGGTGAAATCATGCTGTGGGCTGGTGATTCACATGAGAACCGTGGTGCCAACTCAGTCCTGGGTCACCGAATAAAACGCTGACTCTCCTGTGCCCACAAGCAGATACACCCACGACATTATATAACAGGCCTTCAGTCTCTCGGAGAGCTGAAGTCCTATGACCATTAATAAGAGCCTCTCTAGTAGGAAACGCTGAAATCCTGGAAATAAATCAAAGACATCCACTTTTTCTGAATCCAGCTTTCAAATGCAGCTTTCCGCGCCGCCGCCCCCACCCCCCTCAGAAGTTTGCAAGCAGAAATCAAAGGCTGAAAATGTTCTTCAGAAACGTAAAAAGCTATGCAAAGTTTTGGGAAATGTAGGTTTGTGTCCCCCCTTTTTCCCCCCCGTGTGTGTGATGTAGCAAGCGGCCGGTGCCAAAATACCGCTTCTGTGTAGAATGTGTCATAGACAAAAGGGCTGATTTTTCACCCCACTCGGTTAGCCTAACTAATTTTAACTTGGCATAGGAGATGGAAACAAAGGCAGCTCTTCCCCTCGCTAATACAAATGGATTAGCTCATGCCAAAGAGTCTGGGCTGAATAACAGGATCAGCAAAATGACATGCTGTAGATTGTAACCTCATTCTCATCTGTGTTACTAGGCTTGTTTTTAAGGATGCAGCACAAAAAGGAAAAAAAAAAAGATAAGGTTCAGAATGAACAGAGTAGTAAGGGCCCAAAAAGGATCCTTTGGAGATCACTCCACAGTTGCTTGTAGGAGATGACCAGGCTGAGGGAAGGGTCAAGCACGTCATCCACCCTTCGAGCTCATAAGAGGTCTAAGTCCAGCCCACCTTGAATTCCATTGACTCTTATCTATCGCCAATTTGCTTTGACTATTAGTAGTTCAGATTCTTGTAGAGCAGGGTTCTCAACCTTTTTAATGCCGTGACCCCCAACCGGTCATAAGTCGAGGACTAAACCGGTCGTAAGTCAAGGACTACCCAACCGGTCATAAGTCGAGGACTTCCCCTGCCTGGTAGCGCTGCGCATGCGTGGTTCCGCCCCCTGCGCTGGCCGAGGCGCAGCTGGTAAGCGGCAGAGACGGAGCAGGCCGACCACCAGCTGGCCCAGCTCAAGGGAGGTAAGGCACCCACTGGAAAAGGGGGAAAAAATGGCGGACAGCCTTGCTTGGCGACCCCCGTGAAATGGTCGATCGACCCCAAATGGGGTCGCGACCCATAGGTTGAGAACCGCTGTTGTAGAGTAAGGGTCCTCAACTTTTCTGGCATCAGGGACCAGTTTTGGACACACGTGAAGGTTTGATTAAAGTGATTTATTGCTAAAAGCCTATGCATGGAAATCTTCTCAACTAAAGGTGGGCACCTGCATGGGGTTAGATAAGGGTCAATGGCACCCAAGGGTGGGTTGACTTAGTTCTCTTGTGAGTACGTTATCAGTGCTAGAAGGGAGTGGGGCTTGTTCTCATTTTTATATACTAGTGTTTGGGGGGAGGGATCTTAGGGATTCCTTGATTAGGCTGTTGTTTATTGTTAACTTGTTTGTCTGCATTGGCAGACTCTAGACCAACCATTAAGAAGTAAACAATACCCCAATAAAAGAATTACCAAGGCAGACAAACAAGCAAATAGTAAACAACAACCTATACAAGAACAAGAACATTCCCACCAACACTGACAGAGCAAGGCAGCAGTGTGTAAAAATAAGAACAAACCCCACTCTCTTCTAACACTGATAATGTTAGCTAGTTTGGTAATAAAATGTCCGCGATCAAAACCACCAAGCTCAGAGAACTCCACGGTCCAACACTGGGTTGCAAGTTTCTCTTTTATTGATATCTCTTTAGATTATGGTGTTCTCTTCCCTCTTCAAGGTAAAAAATAACTACACCCATTTTATTTTAAATTCAGAGCCACTGTTCCTAGCACTTTGCCAGATAATTAGAGCACCCAGAATTCTAGCCATCCCAATATTTAGGAACCAATTAGCCAAAAGAATAAAGGAATCAAAGACAGTTTCCACCACTCGAGCCCACTCCTAAGGTCAACTATAATAATAGTAATAGTAATAAAGTTGGAAGGGACCTCGGAGGTCATCTAGTCCAACCCCCTGCTCAGGCAGGAAACCCTATACCATTTCGGACAAATGGCTGTCCAGTTTCTTCTTAAAAACTTCCAGTGTTGGCGCATTCACCAACGATGTTAGAATCAGAAAGGTTGTTATACCAAAATCTGTCTTCTACCAATCCAAAAATGACATTTATAGGCCCTAGTTATAAATGACTTTGCAATGTGGCTATTTTTCCCAAGTGCTCAGTGCCTTTTATGCACAGTACAGGCAGTCCTCAACTTATGACCAACTTATGACTTATGAATCTGGCTTCCCCCATTGACTCTGCTTGTTGGAAGCTGGCTGGGAAGGTTATAAATGGAGATCACATGACCCCAGGATAGTGCAGCTATCACAGAACATAGAAGAATAGAGTTGGAAGGGACCTTAGAGGTCTTCTAATCCAATCCCCTGCTCAAGCAGGAGACTATACCATTCCAGGCTGTCCAGTGTCTTCTTAAAAGCCTCCACTGATGGAGCACTGACAACTTCTGAAGGCAAGCTGATCCACTGGTTAATTGTTCTGTCAGGAAATTTCTCCTTAGTTCTAGGTTGCTTCTCTCCTTAATTAGTTTCATCCATTGCTTCTTGTCCTGCCTTCAGGCGCTTTGGAGAATAGCTTGACTCCCTCTTCTTGGTGGCAGCCCCTGAGATATTGGAAGACTGCTATCATGTCCCCCCTCGTCCTTCTCTTCATTAAACTAGACATACCCAATTCCAGCAATCGTCCATTATATGTTTTAGCCTCCAGTCCCCTAATCATCTTTGTTCCTCTTCTCTGCACCCTTTCCAGAATCTCAACATCTTTTTTATATTGTGGTGACCAGAACTGGGTGCAGTTCTGGATGTATCATAAAGACATGGCGGTGGCCAAGTGTCCGAATTTTGATCATGTGACCGCGGGGATGCTGCAATGGTTGTGTGAAAAACGGTCATAAGTCACTTTTTTCAATGCTGTTGTAACTTCAAATGGTCACTAAATGAATGGTTGTAAGTCGAGGGTTACCTGCGTCTCAATAGTTTTTCAATAGCCCTATAATGTTTGCTGGAATTATGATGATGATTCCTGCATGAATAGGTAGGGAGTAGGGACTGCGGTTAACGGGAAGCCACAGAAGTACTACTACCTCTTAATGTCCTTAAAGTTAAAATAATTACATTTGGTTTTGCTTGTTTTGCTCTACCTTACCTGCTTTACCAATGCAGGCTCATGCCTCTCCCAGCTGTTACTCACCAAGAAGCAATGTTAAACTGCTGGAAAGATATACTTTTTCAGACAAAGAATGGAAGGAATCAATAATCATCCAGAGCTCATATAAAGTATACCACTAAAAGCTTTATTGCTTGTACATCTCTGCTCATTTTTTGAACTAAGGTGTGATCTTTTCCTGATGAGAATAGAATCCAAAGCATTCAAAGACCTCACATTTCAACATCACAACAGCTGATGAAAGCATACATACACACACAAGGCATGATTTTATGAATTGCCTTGCTGTGATCTGGATATACAGGCTACTCTGCCGTGGTGGAGACGACCATAAATGAATGTTTCATGCCTTTTCAATTCAATTTAATTTAATTTAATCTCTTGGGGAAAAGGGTTTCTCCCTTTAACAATAGCAATGGCATTTAGACTTATATACCGCTTCACAGTGCTTTACAGCCCTCTCTAAGAGGTTTACAAAGACAGCATATTGCCCCCAACAATCTGGGTCCTCGTTTTACCGACCTTGGAAGGATGGAAGGCTGAGTCAACCTTGAACCGGTCAGGATCGAACTCCAGGCTGTGGGCAGAATTAGCCTGCAATTCTGCACTTTGGCCACTGTGCCACTAGGGCTCATGTAGGCATAGTATATTACCTGTAGTATTACCCAGTTACATATTACAACAATGTGGGCATCGTATTACCCAATCATATGTATAACCTCCACTGAATGATGGTGGTGATGATGATTCATGGTCATAAACCATGGCTTTTGATGGGACATACTGGCAAGGATACATCCAATTGATTTTTCCCCCTTTCTCTTGCTAATCAGAATCATACTAACAGACCTCTTGGAGTTTACTTCTCTCTAGTTTAGCATGCTACGAAATTTAGTACTAGTTTAGCATGCTACGAAATTTAGTACTGGCCAAGAGGCTCTTGGCCAGTTCTCAAAGCTATTATGGGCACTTGCACCTCTGCACAAGGAGGCACCATCTTCCTTAAGAGCCAACATTAAGAGATGAGTGAAAACCATCTCTGGAGAAGAAGCAGAAACAGGAGGTAGATTATTGGGGGGAAGGGAAGACGATAGGCCGCTGATGGCTTCCATTGACATTTGACACTACCAAACTGAAGAAGTTTTCATTAGCTTCAGAGAAGGATCTTTCTTTGACCAGTGAGGTACAGCAATTAATTCCAGTTAAATCAAGGGAATTTTCTTCTAAGTGCTATAATTAGAAATTTGGTGCTATTCAACTGAGCCACCTTCATAACATGATTGTTTTAAGGTATGTTCGTCTGTTTAACTACTCCATACAGCAGAGAAGGAAAGTTATACATGCATGTATTTATGTAAGCTTAAAGCCTAATGATTTATAAGAAACATCTAAGTATCTGCTTCATTCATCCTAAACAGAATAACACAATGACAGTTGGAAGGGACCTTGGAGGTCGTCTAGTCCAACCCCCTGCTCAAGCAGGAAACCTATACCATTTCACACAAATGGTTTTCCACTCTCCTCTTAAAAACAACCAGTGTTGGAGCATTCACAACATCTGGAGGCAATTTGTCCCACTGATTCATTGTTCTAACTTTCAGGAAATTTCTTCTTAGTTCTAGGTTGGTTCTCTCCTTGGTTAGTTTCCATCCATTGCTTCTTGTCCTGCCTTCAAGTGCTTTGGAGAATGGCTTGACTCCCTCTTCTTTGTGGCAGCCCTTGGAACACTGGAATACTGCTATCATGTCACCTCTAGTCCTTCTTTTCGTTAAACTAGACATACCCAATTCCTGCAATCGTTCTTCATATGTTTTAGCCCCTTGTCCCTTAATCAACTTTGTGCCTTTTCTCTGCATTCTTTTCTCATCTTTTTTATATCGTGGCACCCAAAACTGGATGCAATATTCCAAGTGTGGTTTTACCAAGGCGTTATAAAATGGTACTAGCACTTCACCTGATCTTGAAGAAGAAAGATGAAGAGAAGGAGAAGAAAACATGTGAGAGAGAATCTAAACATTCTTCTCACTGTTCCTTTTGGGAATGTACTAACCAAAAGATTCTAGTACAGTTTTCCAGATAGTGCAAAAACTACAAGAAAAGTTAAGAGTCCAATCAAAGTTGGCTCAGTCCAATCAAAGTTGGCTTTGCTTATGTTAACGATTGAACTATGACTTCCCTCCCTCCCTCCTCCCTCTCTTTCTTTTTCTTTCTTTCTTTCTTTTTCTTTCTTTCTTCTTCCTTCCTTCCTTCCTTTTTTCTTTCCTTTCCTTTTCTTTCCTTTCTTCCTTCCGTCCTCCTGTCTCTCTCCTTCTGTTTCTCTTTTTTTCTATGAGTTGCAACTGAAAAACTAATAGCCTGATAGAAATCTAGGCTCAATTCACATTTGGTTTGTCCCATTAATTAATTGGTTAATTAACCGGCCAAAATTTCTTAGCTCAACCAACTTACTGTCTTCAAGGGACAAAAGATAATCTACTGCCTAGCTAGCAATTGCATATCATATCGTTTGACTGCAGTCTGATACCCACTTATCTGCAAAGGAGCTCAGTAAACTGGGAGTTGTTCTCTGAATAGACTATTGTAGGACTGTGCTGTAAATCTACCCACGTATTTTCAGAAGTTAATTTTCAGCGTGCATGATTCAGCCAAAGGAAAGCACTTTTATATCCTCGTGTGAACAAGGTAAGAACTTTAAAATGCTTCAGTTTGACCAGATGTTAAACATGAGTTTCAGTAAAGCTTCGACAGAAGACATTCTGGTGACAATCAGGTCTCTTGTTCCTTGCGTGCCTACAGTACAGGTCGTCCTCGACTTATAACGGTTCACACAATTATGGCCATAACAGAACAGAATAACAGATTTGTCAGGGATCATGGAGGTCTTCTAGTCCAACCTCTGCTCAGGCAAGAAACAGTTCAGATAAATGATTGTTGAATATCTTCTTTAAAACTTCCAGAGTTGCAGCACCTGCAACTTCTGGAACAAGTTGTTCCACTGATTAATTGTTCTCACTATCAGGGAATTTCTCCTTATTTCTAGGTTGCTTCTCTCCTTGGTGAGTTTCCATCCATTGCTTCTTTTCCTGACTTCAGGTGCTTTGGAGAATAGCTTGACTCCCTCTTCTTTGTGGCAGCCCCTGAGATATTGGAACACTGCCATCACGTCACCCCTCGTCCTTTTCTTCATTAAAGTAGACATACCCAATTCCAGCAACCGTTCTTCTGATATTTTAGCCTCCAGTCCCCTAATCTTCTTTGTTGCTCTTCTCTGCACTCTTTCTAGAGTCTCAACATCTTTTTTACATTATGGCGACCAAAACTGGATGCAGTATCCCAAGTGTGCTCTTATCAAGGTATTATAAAGTGGTACCAGCACTTCACGTGTTCTTGATTCTATCCCTCTGTTAATGCAGCCTAAAATAAGTCATTATTGTGACTTGTCCCAAAGTTGCTTTTTCCTAAAGGCAACTGGATGTTTTGGATTTTTTTTCTTTGAAAATGTTTCATTTCTCATCCAAGAAGCTTCTTCAGTCCTAACTGTTGGCTTCTTGGAGGAGAAGCAAAACATTTTTAAAAACAAAACCCCAGAAAGTCCAGTTGCCTTTTGGAAAAAAAGCAACTTTGAGACAACCATGACCTGGATGATTGAGAAACTCCATAGATATTATATCTGACTTCTTTGATCCCTTCTCCTGGACCTCCCCAACTTGCCCTATCTGGAGATCTCAAAACAAAGCATCAGCCAACTTCTATAATGCTGCAAAGAAAACGGCAGAACCAATCGTGAGGAACTGAGCTTGAATTAAGAGTGTCTTATAGAAACACCCTCCAGTGTGTTTCACAGCATCCCAGGACTGATTGTGACTGACAACCATCTCTCCCTCTTTCTCTTTTCTCCCCCATCTATTTTTTTTCCTTATTCCTCATCTATCCTGGGTAAAATGAAGCAGGCCACTAGATGATTATACCATCACCCTCTTCCATCTTCCGAGCTGCCTTTAACTCAAATGCCTGTAAGTAAAATTGGGGAGGGGAGGAGGTGGTCAAAGAGACTGAAAACAGGCAAATGAAAGGTGACAAATAATCAATAAAAGCATCTCCACCCCACACACACACACACATCCCAATTCAGCACCCTTTATTGTTTTTAGACATTAACCACAAGGAATGAAACCACGGCCAGAAAGAAACGGGAAGGGTGGGAGGCAGAAAAGGGAGGCCGCTCTGCCTGGAAGGCTTCCATAGGGAGTCCCCACAGATCTCGCTTTCTCATCCACTTTAATTAAAATCATTTTTTTTTCTGAAACAAAAATAATAACTTCAGGAGTTAAGGGTCTCCCACCATTGTGGTGAAAAGAGGAGGCTACAAGCTGCAACTTGCTTTTTTTCATTAGAGCGAGTCAGTCAACGCTTCCCACCCCATATTTCTTGATGATTAACAAGTCGTTGACTTGTAAGGTACAATGGGAAGACAGCTTGCAACAGGGTAAGTAGGAAGAAAAACAGAGCAATATGGCTTAATAGGCAAAGTAGTATTACTAATACAGGTAGTCCTCAACGTACGGTCACAAATGAGCCCAAAATTTCTTTCGCTAAGCGAAACAATCGTTAAGGGAATTGCTGCAGTTGTTCAGTCAGTAACACAATTGTGAAATGCATCTGGCTTCCTCATTGATTTGCTTTGTCAGAAGGTGACAAATGGTGATCACGTGACCCCAGGACACTGCAACCATCATAAATGGGAACCAATTGCCAAGCATCGGAATTTTGATCACGTGACCGTGGGGATGCTGCAAACGGTTCTAAGTGTGGGAAAACGGTCATAGGTCACTTTTTTCAGTTCCGTTCTAACTTTGGTCACTAAATGAATGATTGTAAGTCACGTATATATGGAGATTCTCAGTCATCCAGGTCATGGTTGTCCCAAAGGAGAGCTTTGTCAAAAGGCAAGTGGACTTTGTTTTTCCTCAAAGGCATTTTGCTTCTCATCCCAGAAGGTTCTTCAGTTCTGATAGAATGATGGAGGATGGAAAGATTTATATTCCTTGTTGTGCTGGTCAGAGTATATAGCTAGTTTAAGGGTTAAGAACTGTGTGTAGAGCAAGTAGCATTTTAAGGGTTAAAATGCTGTCCCCTTAAGGGATGGCCTTCTGGGAAATGTAGTTTTAGATGTTACCTGGTTATATCTGTGTTAGGATTGGACACTGGGAGGGTCTTGTGTTTTTATTACGGGATATCCTGTTTACGTGCCAGTCTGTTATCTCTCCATGAATCCTAGCCACGAGGGTTGGGAACTCCGTAGAATGGAGAAATCTATTATCCTTTTACCCACGTGATGGGTCCAGATTACAATCTGCATTTCAGAAGAATCTCTGCAATAACTGTGAGTTAATGTCTTGAGGATGCCTGGAATAAAGTAATTTTGTATGATTCATCCGTGGAGTTAATTCTGCCTGTTTCAAGTGAAATCCAGCAATCTCCTTTGCTTGAGTCAGGACACCTGCAGTCATCTGGTCATTAGCACTCTTTCTGAGGGCTGTTGAGGTCACTTGGAGGTGAAAGAGTGCTAAGGACAAATGAATGCAAGGAATATAAATCCTTCCATCCTCCACCATTCTGCCAGAACTGAAGAACTTTCTCAGATGAGAAGCAAAACGTCTTCAAAGGAAAAGTCCAGTTGCCTTTTGAAAAAGTACCTTTGGGATTGTAAGTCAAGGACCACATGTAGTATGTTATTACCAATGTTCTCGATGTGCAAGGCAACCAAATTTCAGGGTGATGAATTTTGTGCCTGTGTATATTACAAGTATTCTGAGAGCTGTAGTCCCAGCACACTTGGGGATCACTAACTTGATGGTACATCAGTAGTATCAGCCTTCCCTGGCTCCTAGTTCTTGATCACGCAGGCTGGTTTCTTTGCTTACCTCTCCAAATTCCCTTGGTGAACTTGAACAGAAGTCAGCAGTCATAAAGCTCCTTTCTCAAGAAGTAACTTCTTCGTACCTAATGATTTATAGGTTTTTCTCAGAGGCCACTTCATTGAAATTGCATTTAAGCCTTCCAAACAGATTACACCTTCCATGTGCCTCATCAAGTACAGCTAAATCTTGGGGATCGTAGGAATTCTAGTCTATAACAACTGGAGATCATCAAGTTGCTAAATTCGGACGTGCTATCTGCAGGAAAAATAAAGTAAATGAATAAACAGAAAGATCCAGAACTCGGAAATCCTTAAGACATCATACTGAATACTGATTTTTGCTGAAGTCAAAATGATACCCTTCCAAATACTCTTCCTTTGGAGCTATTTAATAAGACCTGAATATGTTTGGAGCTTATGGATTTTGGGAGCAAGGGTAACAGACAAGCTCATTTCAATGGTCAGTCTAGATGCTAAGCACAAAAGGACCATAGATGGAATTTCTAGGACTGCCTTCCCGTTGCCAGTACTGTACAGTAATGCCTTACAATTTTGTCCCTTTCGTGCTACTCAGAATAACAAGAGTTGAAAGGAACCTTGGAGATCATCTTGTCCAACCCATTGCTATACCATTTCAGACAAATGGTTGTCCAATCTCTTCTTTAAAGTCACCAGTGTTGGAGCATTCACAGCTTCTGGAGGCAGGTTGTTCCACTGATTAATTGTTCTAACTATCAGGAAGTTTCTCCTTAGTTCTAGGTTGCTTCTTGTCCTGCCTTCAGGTGCTTTGGAGAATAGCTTGACTCCCTCTTCTTTGTGGCAACCCCTAAGAGATTGGAACACTGCTATCATGTCACTCCTCATCCTTCTCTTCATTTGTTTAATGAAAAGAAGGCAGCCCTAGTCCTTCTTTTCATTAAACTAGACATACCCAATTCCTGCAACCATTCTTCATGTTTTAGCCTTCAGTCCCCTGATCATCTTTGTTGCATTCTTTCTAGAGTCTCAACATCTTTTTTATATCGTGGCAACCAAAACTGTAGGAAGATGTGGTCAACAGATCTGATATTTTGCTGAGTTACACAAGGCACCTAAAAAAACAGACAGACTTTTGACAGAATTGTCACTGTTGCCACGTTTCGTTTTATTTTTTAACTATACCCTGATAATATCCTGGAGAGGGGAAGAAATCCAAGTTAGACAGTTAGTCAATTACTAGCCAATATGGGCCAAAATTGATCTGAGGACCAGTCCTTGGTATGACCAGAGTCAAGGGAGAAATGAAGAGGACCACCATGTCCCTAACTGACCAGAAGAGTCCTCTTTATGGACTGAAGAGGATTAGGCAGCATCCAGCTCTTTGCTAGACTAGAAAGCCACATACTCATATACTCACAGACACACACACAGAGACACACACACACACATAAAAAAAAACCAATGAAAAGGCAGGTAGTTTCAAGTGAGTCTTCCCACTGGGACACCAAGCTATTCCGTTCACTGGTGTTTTCATGTGGACCGGGCGCCCGCAGGATCCAGCTTAGGCCAGGCTCTAAGCCAGGAGTAGGCAACCTTGGCTCTTTTATGACTCGTGGACTTCAACTCCCAGAATTCCCGAGCCAGCCATGCTGAGGGGAAAGGGAGAGGTTTCCAAGCTGAGCCATGCTGGCTGAGGAATTCTGGGAGTTGAAGTCCACGAGTCATAAAAGAGCCAAGGTTGCCTACTCTGGCCTAGGCCTAGGCCGACTTTATGACTTGTGGACTTCACCTCCCAGAATTCCTGAGCCAGTATGGCTCAGCTTGGAAGCCTCTCCCTTTCCCCTCAGCATGGCTGGCTCAGGAATTCTGGGAGTTGAAGTCCACCAGTCATAAAAGAGCCAAGGTGGCCTACCCCGCTCTAAGCCCTGATGCCCACCCCCCGGCAGCGTCTCCAAAACCCGGACCGAGATGGCACCCGGGTGGCGGGGGCTCTCCTCCGCCTAAGCACCGCTTGCCCTCTCCGGCCTCCCGTCTGGCGGCGGCTCCCTCCGAAGGGCAAGCGAGGGTCCTGGGGCCCCGCTTGTGACCGGCCCGCGTGTCGCTCCGAATTAAGCGCTGCCCGATCAGCTTCCAGGCCCGTCAGGGAAGTTGGGGCGCTTCTCCGGGCGGCCTCCTTGTTCAGGCCGAGCTGCCGGGCCGGCTCCGGAGCCGCGGAGCTGAAGCGCCCTGGCACATAATCGATGGCGAAGGCAGCTGCTGTCACCGCCTCACCCGGGGGCTCCAGACGCCGGCCGGCCGTAACGCGATTTGGCACCTCCAAGCGGGGAAGGGGCGCCCAAGGCCGCGGCGGGAGGGTGGGGGGGGAGAGGCCCTTTGGGGCTTCGCCTTTCACACACACACACCCTTCCTCCAGCCCGCAGCCCCCACCCCACCCCTCCTTGGGGATGGTCCTGGAGTCGCTCCGCGATTCCCAGCAGTTCGCCCCATCATCCACCTTCCATTCTTCCCTCCCTTTGCCTCCCCGCCCGCCGCCCCATTTCTCGACCCAGATTTCGGGACCGGCATCCGACTTCGAATTCCTACAGTTTAGAACCGCTGGGAAAATCACGAAAGTGTCACACGATTCAAGGAAGGGGAAGGAGAAGGGGAAGAGAGGGAGGGGAGGGGAGGGGAGG
>NW_015390938.1:25051-34235 GCF_001527695.2 Protobothrops mucrosquamatus | reverse complement strand
AGGGAGGAGAGGATTTCTGCACTTCTTCAAATAAATTCACTCTCTTTCTCGGGATTAAGCACAGTGGATTTGATCCATACCATTTTTGGACCAGCTGTAAGCTGAGGGCATATACTGGTCCAGTAACTGACCTTTTTAAAATATAAATGATGCTGCGCTTCAATGGTTAAATGGCCTAGACATTGGTATATGAACAGAGATCTTTTTAACATTTATATTTTATTGTGTTTTGCTTATCTAGGTGAAATAATATATATTGCTAGTGCGTGTATGATACGCCCTACACTAAATAAGTAAATTTGGACCTCTTATCTTATACACAGCTATAATCAAAGCCGGAGACCTTAATCCCCTGGCAAAACTGTTTGTCTTGTAAGGAAGACTGGTCTCAGGCTGTGGCAGAAGGTCTTTGGGCAAACATCCACACTGTCTCCAGCAGGCGGGTGGGGGGCTGGAAACGTAATAGCAGCAAACCCATACTTTTCTACAGTAGCCACCCAGTCTCCTGTCCGGACTATTACATCCTGGGATCAACATTATGTAATTGCACCATGGAAAGTATTTCAGGAGCTTGATCCTGGAATACAGGATGCTACACTTTTATAAAGTCACCTCCCAAAGGTTTAGAACAGTGGTGGTGAACCTATGGCACGCGTGCCAGAGGCGGCACTCAGAGCCCTTTCTGTGGGCACCCGTGCCATGCCCCGGAGATGGCAACCGTCCTCTTCAACCAGCCGCCCACTAACTCGCCGAGGTCCCACGTGGCCGGATGCATCCCAGCACCCATGCGCTTGCTGGCCTCTGTGCGGGGGCCAATGGTGCCAGGCCCCTGCCTCGCCCTGCGACAATGGCACTTCCGCCCTGCCTTGCCTTGCCTCGCCTCACCCCACAGGACCAGCCTCCTGCCCACCGCCCCACCCACCAGAGACCCCCTGGATCTCCCCCAACCCTGCCTGGCCCCCACAGGTGTCCCTCCCCAGGAGCAACATCGAGTTGGCCATGCCCACCTGTCTGCCATGACCATAGTGGTCATGCCCACCCAGCAGACCACACCCACCCGGCACCTGGCGATACATTTATTGACTAACTTTTAATTTTTATGATTACGATTATTTTTTGTGATTATAATTTTTTAGTATTATTTTAATTACTGTTATCTAACATTTGTACCCGGATGACAGTCTGCTTGCTAAAGCAATGAATTACTGTTGGGGGTAACCCCCACTATTGTCTCTTTCCCTACACTTATCCCAACCTCACTCCCCAACCCCATCCAACACCCTTACCGATCTTATCCCTTCCCCACCCTTATAAAATCTAATAAAATATTTTTTTAAAAAAAAGATTCTTTAAGGTAAACAACGCCTTGAAGTTCTTTGAAGAGTTTCATCTTTCGGAACCATGACAGCAGGGCTCTTCCAACTTGGCAACTTTTAAGACTTGTGGACTTCAACTCCCAGAGGGCTGGCTGAGGAATTCTGGGAGTTGAAGTCCACAAGTCTTAAAAGTTGCCAAGTTTGAAGACCCCCTGCCATACACGGTTCTTGACTTTAATAGCACCCCTGCCCCCCTCCTTTTTCTTCCATCTATTAGGATCCTTCTAGGCCACTGATGGCGAACCCTTTAGAGACCGAGTGCCCAAACTGCAACCCAAAACCCATTTATGTATCGTCGGGTGCCGGGTGGGCGTGGCCCATTGGGTGGGCGTGGCTGCGGTGGTAACGGCAGACTGGGTGGGACTAAAAAGTTCAATCAATCAATTCCAACTTTGTGAGATTTCCCCCCCCCCAAGAAGTTGAAATTGATTGATTGAACCTTTTTTTTTTTTTCGCACAGTGGCAGAGGCCTAAAGCGAAAAGGTTTTATTTATTTATTTATTTATTTATTTATTATTTAAGTTTATATACCGCCCTATCTCCCTTACGGGACTCAGGGCGGTGAACAGGCAATAATAAAAATCACAATAAATATTGAATAAAAAGCCTGCTCTAAAATACCCCATGTAAAAACCCCTAGCAAAGCCCAATCAAAACTACACCAGGCCGGCCGGCCCGCATGGAATAGATGGGTTTTTCAAGGCTTATAAAACCCAGCTGAAGGCCTAGGACTGGGGCGACGGCGCGCGTGCCCACAGAGAGGGCTCTGCACGCCACCTGTGGCACGTGTGCCATAGGTTCGCCACCACGGTTCTAGGCAGTGCTTTTTGTGTAAAAAAAAGAAAAAGAAAAAAAGGTGCCGGAACTTACACATGTCATACAACCCGCCTTGCCTACCCTACAAGGTCCCATCCAAAAAAAGGTGCTGGAACTCCGTTCTGGGCGCTCTATGACCAAAAAAGCCCTGCTTCTAGGGTTCCTGCAGTTGTTGCTGCTCCTGACTCGCCAGAGACTGTGATGTTGCAGAACTCTCGACTCCGGATCAGGGGCTGAGACGGTGAAAGGCCCTTTTGAAATTCTGCCCACCATTTGATCGCCCGGCCCTTCGCTCCAGCCGGAGCTTTTCCTGCCTGCCGAGCCGGGAAAAAAGGCACCTTCCTATTAGCGCGAGTCCGCCGCTCTTGAAAAGCGAGGCAAGCGCCCGGCTCGTTTCGTGGTGGGAATCCTCTAATCAGCGCTTTCCGGGCAGGCGGAAAGAGCCGCTAGCTAAAGTTTGAAATAAAATAGGAAACACCCTCCATTCAGGGGAAGTAAAAGCAACCCCGCTTAGCCTTGCGCTCTCCTCCTCCTCCTCCTCCTCCTCAAGGAGAAACGGCCGCTAGCGTTACGCGCTGGGCTTTTGTGCCTTTGTAGCTCCCAGTTCGGGCAACTTTCTGACATGAAAGGGGGGTAACTTCCCTCCGATCGAGCCGCTCTCCCGTTTTGATCATCGCTTGGTTGGACTTGTTGCCCGAACAATGAGAACCTGGAGGGGAAGAATGGAGAAACCGGCGTTGCCGACGGGACCCTTTGATTCGGAGGAAGAGAAAAGCGCGGGTGCCGCTTCCCTATTACCGCGTCCCACGAGTAGGTGTGCGCTTTGGAGAACCGGGAGAGGAAGCCTAATCAGGCGCCTAGGCAGCCGGGAAGCAGCTGGGCGCGGGGGGCCGGGGAGGGCGCAGAGCCGCGTAGCCGGGTCTCCTTCTCCACCTGGCTACCACGCCTGTTCAGGGGGCTCTCTGCTAACTTCCAGACCCTCGCCTCTGCTCCCCATCCAGGGGGAAGGGGGAAGGGGAGAAGGAACAGGAGGAGAAGGGGAAGGAGAAAGGGAGGAGGGAGGGAAGAAGAAAGAGAAGAAAAAGGAGGAGGAAGGGAAGGGAGAGGAGAAAAAGGAGGGGGAAGGGAAGGGGAGGGAGGAGAAGAGGAAGGGGGAGGGGAAGGAGAAGAAAAAGGAGGAAGAAAGGAAGGAGGAGAAAGGGAAGAGGAAGGAGGAGAAGAGGAAGGAGGAAGGGAAGAAGGAAAAGGAGGAGAAGGGGAAGGAGAAGAAGAAAGAAGAAAGGAGGAAGGAAGGGGAAGAAGGGGAAAGGGAAGGAGGAGAAGAGAAAAAGGAGGAAGGGAAGAAGAGGAAGAAGGAAAAGGAGAAGGGGAAGGGGAAGAAGAAAGAGAAGAAAAAGGAGGAAGAAAGGAAGGGGAAGAAGAGGAAAGGGAAGGAGGAAGGAAAGGAGGAGAAGGGGAAGAGGAAGGAGAAAGAAGAAAAAGGAGGAAGGAAGGAAGGAAGGAAGGAAGGAAGGGGAAAGGGAAGGGGAGGAGAAGAGAAAAAGGAGGAAAGGAAGGAAGGGGAAGAAGGAAAAGGAGAAGGGGAAGGAGAAGAAAAAGGAGGAAGAAAGGAAGGGGAAAGGGAAGGGGAGAAGAAAAGAAAAAAAGGAGTCCTCCGGGAGAAGGGCGGGGTATAAATTTAATAAAATCAAATTAATAAAATCAAAGAAGAAGGAAAAGGGGAAAGGGAAGAAAGAAAAAGGAGGAGGAGGAGGAGGAGGAGAACAGACGTTTAAAGAGTCCGAGTTTAGACCCTTCTATAGAGGAATCGCCCGCGTTGTAAAGGCGGCAGCGGAGGGAAGAGAGGGCGAAACCCCATCCTGGCCAGCCGCTGACTTCTGACGGGGCTGTCATTTCCAGGGCGGGGGGGGGCCGCCTCGGGGCACAATGGCAGAGCCAGGAGGGACGGGAGCTCGGATCTCCAGCCCGGCGAAAGACGACCCCCTGATTAAAAGGGGGCCCTTGTTCTGTCGGTCACCCGATCGTCGTGTGAACTCCTGTCCTGCTTACTAGGCTGGCCGACACCCCCCCCCCTCCGCTCCCCCAGCTTTGAAGAAACCCCTTCTGTCCGCTTTGCTGCTCCTCGGAGCCTCCTAACCAGGGAGGGGGTCAGAACCGATCCGGGCTCCCCCCCTCCCCGCCCAGAGGGCTCCCCAAGTCGCCAGCGCTCGCTCGCCTCCCAGCCTCCTGGCGTCGTCCTGGAAAAGTCACCTGGGAAACCTCTCCGCGGGGTCCAGAGCTGTAGGGGCAGCGCCTCGACCTGTGATTTCCCGGGGTTCAGGAAGGGGGCTGGGAGCGTCTCCTCCGCCGGCTTTCGTGCTGATGGTTAAGGTCCTTCGCTGTTTGCCCAGAGGGGCAGCATCTCCGATCTTCCACGCCTTTGAATTTGGGCCGGGCACACACACAACGGGCAGAATTTCGATTTCACCCATCCTGACCAGCTGGACCAGGGATAGGCAACCTTGGCTCTTTTATGACTCGTGGACTTCAACTCCCAGAATTCCTGAGCCAGCGAATTCTGGGAGTTGAAGTCCACGAGTCATAAAAGAGCCAAGGTTGCCTACCCCGGATCTAATCCAAGGGTCTTCAAACTTGGCTCTTTTATGACTCGTGGACTTCAACTCCCAGAATTCCCGAGCCAGCCACGCTGAGGGGAAAGGGAGAGGTTTCCAAGCTGAGCCATGCTGGCTCAGGAATTCTAGGAGTTGAAGTCCACGAGTCGTAAAAGAGCCAAGGTTGCCTACCTCTGATCTAGTCCAAGGGTCTTCACACTTGGCTCTTTTATGACTCGTGGACTTCAACTCCCAGAATTCCCGAGCCAGCCACGCTGAGGGGAAAGGGAGAGGTTTCCAAGCTGAGCCATGCTGGCTCAAGAATTCTGGGAGTTGAAGTCCACGAGTCGTAAAAGAGCCAAGGTTGCCTAACCCGGATCTAGACCTTTTTTAAAAAAAAAAATAAATCATGCTCTGAGGACGGGGCCCAGGAATGTGCATCAAGCATCTGCCATCACACGGGGTTCCTAAGTCCACATCGACGTCCCTTTCCTACAGAAATAAAAATCAAATCGGTTGGGTTTGTCAAAGTTGCTTTGGGTCGGTGTGATGGTAGCGATGAAGGGGTGGGTGGGTGGGCTGGCCTAGAGGGACCCAGATTCCAGGCCACTCTCAGCTCACTGGGCCAATCACCCTCTCTCCCAGTTTATGGAGATTCTTGGTCATCCAGACCATGGTTGTCCCAAAGGTGCTTTTTCATGAGGCAACTGGACTTTCTTGTTTTTCTTTGAAGACTTTTCGCTTCTCGTCCAAGAAGCTTCTTCAGCTCTGACTGGATGGTGGGGAATGGAAGGATTTATACTCCTTGCAGACAGCTGGTTATTTGCATTCTTTGAGAGAGTCCTTGAGGCCACTTGGAGGCTTGTCTGTGCCCTCAGGATCACCTGAGTAGTGCCAATGGGTGTGGAGCCTTCTTGGAACTGCTGAAAGGACTGTGTTGTAGACTGGAGATAGATGACAGAGGGGGAGGAATACAACATCATCTATCTCCTGTCTACAACACAGTCCTTTTGGCAGTTCCAAGAAAGCTCCACATCCATTTGCACTACTCAGGTGATCCTTTTTTGTTTAACCATTTTTATTTTTCCAACTCTCCACCATACATACCAACAAATATACCGTAATATTTTATCAAGTATTAACATACATTCTTTTTACATTCTTATCTATCAGATACTCTTAATACAATAAAATAGATACATACACGTACATTTTGGTGTTGCTCGCCCATTTCCCCTTTCACTGTATCCACACTCCTTCTCTCTCTTCCCTCTTCTCTACCTTCTTTCTCCCTTTCTTTTCTTTCTTCCCTGCTTCCCTCTTCTTCCTCTCCTCTCCTCTTTCCTTCACCACTCCCCTCCCATTTCTCCCCACTTCTCCTCCTCTTCTTCTCCACTACTCAGGTGATCCTGAGGACACAGATAAACCTCCAGGTGGCCTCAACGACTCTCTCAAAGAATGCAAATGACCAGCTGTCTGCAAAGAATATAAATCCTTCCATTCCCCACCATCCAGTCAGAGGCTGAAGAAGCTTCTTGGATGAGAAGTGAAACATCTTCAAAGACAAACAGCCCAGTGGCCTCTTGAAAAAACACCTTTGGGACTCTCTCCCAGTCAAAACTACTTTGTAGGGTTATTGGAGGGAGGAGGAGCTGTTATGTAAACTGTTTGAATGAAAGGCAGGATAGAAATCTAATACATACATAAATAAACCGAGTGATTTAAAAACCTAATAGTTTCATGAATGCAACATACTAGCTTGGGCATAGTTTTTTTTGGGGGGGGGGGAACTTGGCTCAATATGACACGTAAACCCTATCTATTTAGTCAATCTATTTCAAGGTATGAGGTTAATTCATCAACCAGGTTAAGAATGTTGTGTGAACGCAGCCATGTTGTTTCAGATAAGGACACCGAAGTTTGCAGCGTCCCATAATTCCTAAAGTAAATCCAGCAGGTTGCTTGAAAACTGAGCACCGGTTTCTACCCTTTTATCATTTAAGCCTATTGCGCTTTCTCAGCAGCCATTCCTGACAGGAACAGATTTCAATCCAAAGCCATTCAAGCCATCAGAGGTGGCTTCCCGGAACTTGGAATGCTTTTTATTTCTCCCATCTAAATCGCATGTTGTTCGTTTTCCTGATGTTTTCTAGAAGCAAGATTTCTCTCTGCGCTTTAATCCGAAGATGCAAGAGATCAAACCAGATTCTGATCTCGCTCTCTCTCCTCCTCCCCCCCCCAGCCAATTCCCTGTCCCTTGAAAGGAAAACAGCTCCTATCACCATCCACCCCATCCCTGTTGCTATCTGAGCCTTTCCGTTGGTCTTGAATGGTGCTGGAAGGTTAATAATAATAATAATAATGATAAGGTTGGAAGGGACCTTGGAGGTCATCTAGTCCAACCCCCTGCTCAGGCAGGAAACCCTATACCATTTCGGACAAATGGCTGTCCAGTTTCTTCTTAAAAACTTCCAGTGTTGGTGCATTCACCACTTCTGGAGGCAGGTTGTTCCACTGGTTAATTGTTCTAACTGTCAGGAAGTTTCTCCTTAGTTCTAGGTTGCTTCTCTCTTTGGTTAGCTTCCACCCGTTGCTCCTTGTCCTGCCTTCAGGTGCTTTGGATAATAGCTTGACTCCCTCTTCTTTGTGGCAGCCCCTGAGATATTGGAACACTGCTATCATGTCCCCCCTCGTCCTTCTCTTCGTTAAACTAGACATACCCAATTCCAGCAACCGTTCCTTATATGTTTTAGCCTCCAGTCCCCTAATCATCTTTGTTGCTCTTCTCTGCACTCTTTCTAGAGTCTCAACATCTTTTTTACATCGTAGGGACCAAAACTGGATGCAGTATTCCAAGTGTGGCCTTACCAAGGCCTTGTAAAGTGGTATTAATACTTCACGTGATCTTGATTCTATTCCTCTGTTAATGCAGCCTAGCACTGTGTTGGCTTTTTTGGCAGCTGGTTGTAGGAATTGATTATAAGTCAATCGGTTGGGGAGATCTGGTTTGATGGACTCCCCATTTTAGGACGGGTGCTGTTTTCCGGGGGGGGGCATTTTTGCTAAACTTTAAGGGAGTATTTTGGAAAAGACAGGGAAGCATCCACGTGGCTGTCCAAAACAGCTCCAGCTTTCAACATTAGCCTGGTTTCAGATGGGTCTTTTGCTGCACCCAAGAGAGGGAGGCAGGGGAAAGGTAGGAGTAGGAGAACTCCTTCCCACCCAACCCCAACCCCAACCCCCATTCATAGTTTCCCTCATTTTGGGAATAGCAAAGAATGGGGTCCTTCCCGATCCAAGAAACCCAAGAGGGTTTTCTAATTTCTTCCGAACTCAAATGTTCCAAAAGTGCTTTAAAAAAAAAAAAAGGCAGCTGGACTTTGTTTTTCCTTGAAGATTCATCCGAGAAGCTTCTTTAGTTCTGGAGAACTCAAACCCCAGGAGAAGAGTCTGTGAAAGGGGCGACAGGAAGGAAGCAGCCCAGAAAGCAGTCAGAAGGCAAACTTCAAGCTCTGCCCACATCCTAGCCGTTCCCCTTTCAAAGCAAGAGGGGTTTGATTGAAGAAGCTGCCTTCCTGAGACATTTGGATTGAAAGCCTTGGTTCTGACGAACAAGGCTCCTGACCAAATCAGGCATGTGGTTATTAGTTTTAAGGAACCGGTCACATCAGATCTTGAGTTCCCGAGGGTTAGGGGCGTAGTAGGGATGGGAAGCTCTTTTGCGTGGATCCTATTCCTTTCCTGGACTCCGATTGTTGCCCCCCACCACCACCACCACCTCCTTGCCCTCTTTATAAGCTAAGGTTTCCAAAGAAGCGGGGTTCCACTTGCTAGGATCACTTTGGGGGAAGGGGGTCGTCTCACTTGCTGCAATCGCTTTCTGGGGGGAGAACACGAGAGGTCTCCCCCAAGGGAGGACGGAGGGGTCCGCAATCCCCCCCCCTTCTGTTCTCTGTGCCAGTTAATATTTGAGAAGCAAACTCGAGGAGTCCTCAGACTTCTTAGGAAAGCTTCTGGCCTTGAGATGCAGGAGTCAAAATTCCTTTCGGGGGATCCCGGAGAGATCCAAGCAAAGTTGCTCTTCAGCTACGCGGCCCCCGTGCACAAAGCCCTTGGCTGGAGGCCTGCGAAGAATGTGGCCAAGGGGCAGAATCCTGATTCAAAGGACTTCAAGGAGATGCTGGGATTCTTATCCCTTCTCCGAGTCTGGAAAATCTGTTTGAGCCAAGAGAAGGAGAAAAAGAAATCCGCTAAGAAGGACAGGTAGACCTGTGATCGTGTTTCATGGGGGGTGGAGGCCCATGCTCGACCAGGACGACCTTTGCCCTGGATTGGTTGAAACGAGAAAGCTGCCACTTCATCCTCTTCACCTCCTCCCAGGTGCTCTGCACCTTCCCCCCC
>NW_015390938.1:19442-24524 GCF_001527695.2 Protobothrops mucrosquamatus | reverse complement strand
AGAAGAAGAAGAAGAAGAAGAAGAAGAAGAGGAAGAAGAAGAAGAAGAAGAAGAAGAAGAAGAAGAAGAAGAAGAAGAAGAAGAAGAAGAAGAAGAAGAAGAAGAAGAAGAAGAAGAAGAAGAAGAAGAAGAAGAAGAAGAAGAAGAAGAAGAAGAAGAAGAAGAAGAAGAAGAAGAAGAAGAAGAAGAAGAAGAAGAATAATAATACGGGAGCCCTAGCGGAGAATTGAAAGGGCCCGGGTGAGGGGGGGGAGGAACTTGCGGAGGAAACCATGCATGTAATTGAGTATATTTATCATAACTATTTTAATGATCGGTGATTAAAAAGGCACCCTCCTGAAAGTTGGAGGTTTCCGAGGATTGTTCTGAAGGACTTCGAAGAGGCTTGTAAAGGAGAAAGAGAAAGAAAGAAAGAAAGAAAGAAAGAAAGAAAGAAAGAAAGAAAGAAAGAAAGAAAGAAAGAAAGAAAGAAAGAAGGAAGGAAGGAAGGAAGGAAGGAAGGAAGGAAGGAAGGAAGGAAGGAAGGAAGGAAGGAAGGAAGGAAGGAAGGAAGGAAGGAAGGAAGGAAGGAGGGAGGGAAAGAAGTCATAGTTCAATCTTTAACATATGCAAAGCCAACTTTGATTGGGCTCTTAACTGAAACAAGAGTTTCTCTTGAGCGTGAAAAGTTGGGAGATAAATCTCAACCAAGACAACCAGCATCACTAAAATAAAAATGGATTTTTCCCCTGCTTGACCTGGCCTGCCCTTCTGCTCCGTCTTGCCTATGTCCCCTGTGTTAAAGTTTGTTTTTGATACAGACACACACACACACACACACACACACACACCATACACCACACACACACACACACACACACCATACACCACACACACACACACACACACGTGTCTCTACATTGTTATCATAATCGGCAGCACCAGTATCCAGATTTCATTTCAGGGTGGGAAATGTAAACTAAATATTGTGAATCCACAGTCCTTTTTCGGAGGGGGTGGAGGGCGATCGTTTCTTCCAGTCTCTTGGAAAAAATCTGTCTTGAATCTCTCACAAGTTTTCTTAACTGGTATTCTGGCCATCTTACACTTATGAATTGAAGTTAAAATCCAACCACAGCATTTGCAAAGTAAAAAGAGGCAAAGAAGGGCACCCTTTTTCCTATTTTTTTCTTCCGATGAAAGGAAGTATTTCTGAAATACCTTGATTTAGTTAACTCGCACCGCAAAAATCAGCTGGGTATTTGTTGGAAAATATCTCTGGAGCGCGGTTCAGACGGACACATTTTGACATTAGTATCCCTCAAAACCTTTCGCCCCTAACCACAGCCAAACTTCTGAATTACACGTGGTAAGTTGGAAACTTGCTTTCCGTTTCTTTTAATCTTTTGGAGAATGAGGGGATCCTTGGTGCTCTCTGAGCTTGCCCGTTTTCTTGCAGACGTTTCGTTACCCAAACTAGGTAACACCATCAGTGCTAGTCAAAACGTCTGCAAGAAAACGAGCAAGCTCAAGAGAGCACCAAGGATCCCCTCCTATCAACCCTGAGCTGCAAATATTCTCCTTTATGAGTACCACTTTAGATAAACCAGGGGACCATCTAGCTCATTCTCTTTCTAACCATCCAGATCATTTTCTGAAGAAAAACCCAACCGACCGAAACATTTAAAAGGCTGTGTGTGTAAAAACGCAGGGTCCCCTCCCCCCCCCCAGTCATTCTCTGTTTTCTTTTGTGATCCTAATTTTCTCTTGGCGGACTCCTATTCAAGCTTGCAAAGAATTGGGGGGGGGGGATTCCGAAGCTTACACGACTTCATTTCAACAGGTGGAAGCGCTGACTTTTAACTTAAAACGGGGGTCCTTTTACTAAGAAATACGGGCATCTTAAGGCAGAAAACAGCTTATTTCAGTGGGATATTTATTATCTAACCGGTGGTGAGGGCTTTTTTTCGCCGATAATGGGGGGGGAAAAGGCAGCCCAAAGTGACTTTTATAATTATTCATATCAGATGGCAGGGAAGAGTGTACCTATTCCAGCGCTTGGGTGATAAATATTCTAAGTTTATTCCGCGCATTTCAAGACGGCCTTCTCCCTTTTGTCTTCTGGATAGTCTTTGTGGAAAGAGCGGGAGAAGGCGAGCGTCGCTCTTAATATCACTGACTCAGCGTGGAAATAATATTTAGTGGAGGTTATTCACACTTCTTTCTGACAGTGCTTGCAGAATAGAGAGGGGTGGGGGGTAAAGGGGGGGCACGGGGGACTGTTTGGCTAGAGCATCCAGGGGAAGCTGATGTTAAATGACGAGAGAAAAAGAAGAGGCATTTCCATCACAAAACAGCCCTGGTGCCTTCAGCCTGCCGAATAGCAGCCTCTTCATCGTTCAATGAACCTCTGCCTTTTAAACGAGACTGGTTTAACCCAAAGATGCTTTTTCAAAAAGCAACTGGACTTTGTTTTTTTCCTGGAAGACGTTTCGCTTCTCATCCAAGAAGCTTCTTCAGTTCTGGCTGAATGGTGAACAGTAGTGAATATCTATCTATCTATCTATCTATCTATCTATCTATCTATCTATCTATCTATCTATCTATCTATCTATCTATCTCTTTCTATATATGTAGATAGATAGATAGATAGATAGATAGATAGAGATAGAGATAGAGATAGAGATAGAGATAGAGATAGAGATAGATAGATAGATAGATAGATAGATAGATAGATAGATAGATAGATAGATAGATAGATAGATAGAACAGCAAACAAACTTGATCACCAGGAAAAAATATAAAACTATAAAAGTTTTAATAGATAAAAAACCAAGCTTTCATCGGTATCTTCCGACATCGTCAGGGCCAAATGCCAGTCCATGGGAGAGTTCCTTTAAAGACAACACGTCGTCTGCGCCCGGCTCCTGGACCTTGTAACCGGTCCCAATTAGATATAGATATAGATAGATAGATATAGATATAGATATAGATATATAGATATAGATATAGATATACGGTAGATATAGATATAGATATAGATAGATAGATAGATATAGATATAGATATAGATATAGATATAAATATAGATATAGATATAGATATATATTGAAAATTTGTGGCTGGCAAAGAGTTAGTGGGAGACTAGTATAGCTATACTAGTATAGTATCAGCGTGTGACTAGCTGATGAGGGCTAATGAGCCTGAAATAGCTATACTAGTCTCCCACTAACTCTTTGCCAGCCACAAATTTTGAATTTATAGTGTTCACAGTATGTGACGTCTGCCTGCAAAAACATGCTCCTAGATTGGAGCGAAACGCAGAACAGACTGATTTATATTTGGTAGAGTTTGCGTGCAGGGGTGTCCATTCAGAACGGCAGCCACGGTGGGTTTGAGTTCTCATCTCTGGCCTCTCCTTGATCCATTTCTACTCGGACGTAAACTCCCGTTGAATGCAGCCATTGCACTCCCGAGCAGCAGCCTCTGCTCCTTCCCGGCCTTTCAGTCTGGCTGAAAGTTAGGGGAGAGAAAAGGGAAAAAGGAAAGAAGAAAAAAACACCCCGAGGGAGCCCTTCTCCGTCCTCTGCCTATACGCCAGGCAACCCCGTTTTGCAACGATGGGAGGTGGAGGGGAGCTCTACGTTTGAAACTTTGAAAGAGCCCCCTTCAGTTTTTGGGGTGGAAAAAAGGAGGAGGAGGACGGATGGCCAAGGCTAATTAATACTTGCGGAGGGGAGGGAAATTTATTTCGAAGCACCGTTCCTATCTGTATTCGGCAGCCTGCTTATATAGGGCCCAGATCTTTTCTGGCCTTCGAAGTCTGTCAGTCAGTCAGTCAGTCCCGGCGATTCAAGCTCCTCAGGCTTCACGCCCAGCCCTGGAAAAGCGGTTCAGGCTGGTGAGCATTCACCGCTTCTGGAGGCAGGTTGTTCCACTGGTTAATTGTTCTCACTGTCAGGAAGTTTCTCCTTAGTTCTAGGTTGCTTCTCTCTTTGATTCGTTTCCACCCGTTGCTTCTTGTCCTGCCTTCAGGCGCTTTGGGAAATAGCTTGACTCCCTCTTCTTTGGGGCAGCCCCTGAGATATTGGAAGACTGCTATCATGTCCTCCCTCGTCCTTCTCTTCGTTAAACTAGACATACCCAATTCCAGCAACCGTTATATGTTTTAGCCTCCAGTCCCCTAATCATCTTTGTCTGAAATCCACGCAAAGCGGGCTCATCCTGCTTCTGGCTTCCCCTTAAGTTTATAGAAGTGGAATTGGCTAAGTCTCCGGAGAGGCGCTTTCTTAATTGTTTTTCACCTGCCTTCCACATACACACACACACACACAGCCCTCACGTCTGGCAGTGAAAGTGACAGCCCCCTTCAGCGGTCCTTGTGGTGCCTCTGCCTTCGGCCGGGACGGATTCCGAGGCCGGCCAAGCTGTTTTCCTCCGAGGATACGACGGTTCTTGGACTGGCCACACCAGGGAGGCGGGGTGGCCCCCCCCCCGAAATGAACCCTTGGAGGGGGGGTGGAGAAGGAACGAGGGGGGTCAGAAGAGGGGAGAGCGAAGGAGGAAAGTCGAGGATTTATACCTTTTTGGAAAGCGGAGCGAGCCAGATGGCCCTCGGCGTCGTGAACAAACAAACCGGAGAGGAGCTGGGCAAGTTTAAAATTGGGGAAGGGGTCCAGCGGACAAAGGGAGGAAAGGGGAAGAGAAGAAAGGGCGGAGGGGCCCTCCCCCTCCCCTTAGGGAAGAAGGCTCCGGTTCTGCCTACAGCTGGGCAAGAAACGAGAGACAACAACCCAGCCACACACAGAGACACACACACGCACGCCCCCCGCCTCTCTCCCCTTCCCTTCCACCTCCGTTGCTAACGAGAAAAGGGCCGGAGATAAACTTTTCGGAACAGGCCAACGTGGCACCATTCATTTTACGGGCGGCGGCTCTTCGTAGCCTGGAGTGTCCCCGATGGGCCTTTAATTCAAATCCCCGGGTTGCGAGGGAGGGACGATTCGCCCGAGTTTATTTAGATGGAAACAAAGCGCCGCTTGTGCAGCTAGGGAGGGGGGTACAGAGTTCAAGGGGTGGGAGGGTTAGCCGGATGAGAGAGAG
>NW_015390938.1:4344-17623 GCF_001527695.2 Protobothrops mucrosquamatus | reverse complement strand
GAGGAAGAGAAGAAGGAGAAGAAGAAGAAGAAGAAGAAGAAGAAGAAGAAGAAGAAGAAGAAGAAGAAGAAGAAGAAGAAGAAGAAGAAGAAGAAGAAGAAGAAGAAGAAGAGGAAGAAGAAGAAGAAGAAGAAGAAGAAGAAGAAGAAATTGTTGTATTGGGGAAGAGGGGCAAGAATTTATTTGTAAAAGAAAAGCCAACGGGGGGTCCTGGAACAGGATCCCTCTTAAGGGCTGCTCAGTCGCTTCTCCAGAATGACAGGACCGAAAAGAGCTTGACTGCATTTGCTCTCTCTCTAAGGAAACGGTGGATCGCAGGGAAAGGGGGGGGGTGGGGGCTTCCACCTAGCTAAAACCTGTCTTCGCAAAACCGCCATCCATCGGAGTCCGATTTTGGTCAGCTTCCCGTACCCACAATTTCACAAACGAATCGCTCCCTCTGCTCACGGGGCTCTGCGCGCAAACTTTACTCCGAGGGACTCCAGAGTGGCCGGAATGCTAGATGACTGTGGATCCGGTCTCGCAAGCTCTGGGAATTTTCTTTCACCTTCCGAATATATATATCTATCTGAATGTTTCTGGATGCCCCTCCCTTGGCGTTGGGAAACATTAAGAGGATTCCTGACCAGCCTCCTCGGGCTCTCTCGAACAAGGGAACTAACGGGTTGTGAGAAATATTTGTTTTCTCCTTCCATTTTTCAAAGGGAAGGATAGAAACCGGCACAGCCACCTCTCCTATATGAAAGAGGGGATATTAAGGATGTGAACGAGGGAATCCGTCAAAGCCTGATGCCTTTGCAAAAGGTTCCTTGCGTTTTCCATATTTGCACACTCACGTGTACTCCAAGCACTGGGAGGCCTGACTGGGAGGCTGTCACAGGGCGGTTTTTCTTTCTTTCCATGGAAAAGATTTTTTTGGGGGGGAAGTGCAGAGAAGAGCAACTAAGATAGTTAAAGGTCTGGAGACTAAAACCGTTGCAGGAATTTAGGTACGGCTAGTCTAGAGAAAAGGACTAGGTGTGACATGATAGCAGTCTTCAGCTATCATATTTACGGAGCTGCCACAAAGAAGAGGGGGGTTAACTTATTTTCCCAAGCATCTGAGGGCAGGACAAGAAACAATGGATGGAAACTAATCAAGGAGAGAAGCAACCTGGAATTAAGGAGAAACTTCCTGACAGTGAGAACAATTAACCAGTGGCTTGTCTTCAGAGGTTGTGGGTGCTTCATCGCTGGAGGTTTTTAAGAACAGTCACTTGTTTAAAATGGTATAGGGTCACCTGCTTGAGCAGGGGGCTGGACTAGAAGACCTTCAAAGTCCCTGCCAGCTCTATTCTGTCCCTATTCTGTTCCCATTCTGTTCTGTTCCCATTTTGTTCTATTCCCATTCTATTCTATTCCCATTCTGTTCTATTCCCATTCCCATCCCATCCCATCCCTATTCTATTCCATTCTATTCCCTATTCCATCCTGTTCCCTATTCCATCTATTCCCTATTCCATCTATTCCCTATTCCATCATATTCCAATCCTATCCTTCTATTCTATTCTATTCTATTCTATTCTATTCTATTCTATTCTATTCTATTCTATTCTATTCTGTTCTATTCTATTCTATTCTTTTCTATTCTTATTTCTTATTCCATTCCATATTCTATTCTATTCTATTCTATTCTATTCTATTCTATTCTATTCTATTCTATTCTATTCTATTCTATTTCTATTCTATTTTCCATTCCATTCCATTCCTGTGCTGGTACCTTATCGCCCCAGACCCAGTGGGATTCCCATGCCAGGTTGCAAAGTGGCCAATCCCAAGAAGCAAAGGGCCTATTTCTCACACATTTCTTTCCTCCTCCAGTGGTATGAAGGCCTTACTAAGGGGCATTTGTCAAGCAAAGTGGCATCTAGATTAATTGCCAGCAAGGTTACTTTTCAGAGAGCTAGTTCAGTGCAGCATTTGGCACTAGGTTAGAAATCGGGAAACCACGGATTTCTAGAGTCTCCTTAGGCCTGAAACCATTTAAATGGTCTCGGGCCAATCACCCTCTCTTAGCCTCCCCTTAGGAAGGAGGTGATAGCAAACTACTTCTGAAAAAAACTCCCCAGGAAAACTGCAGATTCCTTCAGATTAGGAAGGCAAATTGCCTGCATACTCTACTTCTAAGGGACACGTTTAACTAAGTATCCCAAAGTATCAAGACAATTCCAGCAATTTGTCAGGTGTCAAGAAGTTATTTTAACAGGCTGCTCCTCTGAGTCCTGATAAACTTACGTCAATGAGATTCCCTACCATCACCCAGATTTGAGGATGGTGGTATAATTTTGCAATTGAATCCGTCTTATTGCTCTGAAGGAATTAAAAAAAAAAGAGGGCAATTATCAATCCTTCTGATATTTTCATATCCACGTAGTCCTCGACTTACGACCACAATTGAGCCCAAAATTGATGTTCCTAAGCGAGAAATTTGTTAAGTGAGTTTTGCCCCATTTTACAACTTTTTTCTTGCCACATTTGTTAAGTGAATCACTGCAGTTGTTAAATTAGTAATGCGGTTGTTAAGTGAATCTGGCCTTCCCGTTGACTTTGGTTATAAGAAGGTCGCAAAAGTTGATCGCAGGACCCCAGGACACCGTCATAAGTGTGAGTCAGGTTGTCAAGCATCCGAATATAAATCACGTGACCCTGGGGATGCTGCAACAGTCATAAGTGTGAACGGTGGTCTTTAGTCACTTTTTTCACTGCTGTTGTAACTTGGAACGGTCACTAAATGAACTGACATAAGTCAAGGACTACTTGTACTGAGTCATACCCGGCCTTAGCAGAGTAGAGCAGGTAGGGAATTTAGCCTCCTAAAGAAAGTAGCCCAGATTAGCAATTTTCACGCAACTCTCACTCAGTGTGTTTGCACAACAACACTTTTAACCTGTTCTGGAAAAGATCTCAATCCTTGCATTCCCACAGCCTATCAAGCTTTGTGACCTAACGTGTGAACCCAACCCTTGGTTTCAGTGTATTATGCCAACCTGGAGAAGCGTCCATTCTCCAAGCAGTTAATCCATGTCGTGTGAACAGCCACACAAGAGGCAGCTTTACTCAGAAAAAAAGTCCCGCGCTCGGCTGATGGGCCTCACTTTCTAACACAGTAGCCTTTCTTATCTTCTCCGTGGCCCCCTCCTCCCCCCCTTTTTTTTTTACAACCCACCCGGTTGCCTTGAATCAGGGCAGACTTCCTCCTTGTTTATGATAGAGTTACTACTGAGGCTGCTTAGCCGGTGAGAAGAAGAAGCAGGCCCCCGTGAGAGATTTCCAGAAAGTTTCAGGATAAAGTCAGGATTTCTCTCCCTCCCCCCATCCCCCCCAGAACTAGCTTCTTGAAGTCTGAAGGATTCTTGAGTTTGGAGAGTTGGGGAGGCTTGGAAAGAAGGCGTGGTCATCTCCCCTTTCCCAAAATCTACTTGAAATTCTCCAGAGCCCCAAGGATTTTCCCCCTAAAGACCCGGATTCAAAGAAGATGAAGGAGGAACAATAAAGGGGGGAGGGGGGAGAGGGGGAGAGGGTGGGGGAGGGGGACCCAGCCTGGCGTTTCGTCACAGGCAATTGTAAAGCCGGTTCAAAGGAGCGATCAAACAAACTTGCAGAGTAATCTCTATTAATAGCCCGGATGGCGGCGTTACAGCTTGCACCTGCGGGGTGTTTGCGCACTGAACTCCCCCCCCCACACACACCGGCCGAGCTACAAATCACCAGGAGCAAAAGCCGCTTAAGCTTCCTCTTGGCTTCTCCAGAGAGTTCCCCCCACCCACCCCGAACCTCTTCCCTTTTGACGACATCTCTACGTTTTGTTCCTGGCAACCGCAGCCCTTGCAACAAAGAGGGGCAGGGGAGACCATCCGTCTACGTCGCCATCCCCAAGATCCCTGCCGATCTAGACAACGGGGAGTCCCCGGAACGGTTCGGGATCTTTGCAACAGAGGGCCAAGAAAGAAACCCCTGCCAAGCGCTGGAGAAACGGAGAAGGCGGCGCGTCCAGGGGGTTCCTCAATTTTTCCTTGATTCAGCCCTCTCTCTGGAAGCTTCAGGCGTTTCGGATTGAACCAGACGCCTCTTCTTGCAGATCTCCACCACCCCCCCCCCCAAAAAAGAGCTTGCCTGGCGATTTGGGGGCTTAGATTCGGTTCCAAAGGAGCAGAAGGAGACGTGTTTTTTTTTTTTTCATATTTCCAATTCTGGATGCAAAGAACTTTGTCTGTGGATATTAATACTTGGATATCGTCATCATCATCATCATCATTAGAGTTGGAAGGGATATTGGGGGTCTTCTAGTTCAACCTTCTGCTCAAGCCCAAGATCCTATACCATTTCAGACAAATGGATGTCAAGTCTCTTCAATGATGTAGCACCCACAACCCCTGAATTTAAGCCATTCCACTGGTTGATTGTTCTCGCTGAGGGTTCACTGATGACGTTCCCTAGTTTGGATAATAAAACATCTGCAAGAAAAACAAGCAAGCTCAGAGAGCACCAAGGACCCCTCCCTCATGTCAATCCTAAGCTACAAATATTCGCCTTTATTGCTCTCACTGTCAGGAAATTTAAACCCAAGGATTCGCTCCAGCAAAAATCCCAATGGCTTCCTAGCTTAAAGTTCACACACACAAGAGGTGCTTCGGCTTTTGCTGACCGCAGCCTGTAAATCCGCTTCATTGAAAGCCTGTTCACTTACACAAGGAAACTGCTGGAGGGGTGGGTGTGTGTGTGGGAGAGAGAGCACTTTCCAGGTGCAAAAACGGGGAAGCGGGGGGGGGGCAGGGGGAGGACTTCAGAAGAAGGCGCTCAGAATTGGACTTCTGAAATTCTGGCTTTCTAACAGACTCTCGTGCGCTCCATATTCTATACACACCACGCTTTTATACTTCGTGTTTCATACTCTTTATGCGCTTCATACTCTTTCCCCAAGCCCGGAATTTAAAACCACCTAAGCTCTAATCGGGGACTTAGGAAAAAGTCTGTTCGGAAGGACCAGGTGGGAACTTTTCCCGTCTCTGCCCTGCATGAAATCCCACCTCTTCTCTTCGCCCCTAACTCAGCCCTAGGATATAGTTAGTGCCCTACGGGAAATGAGGCGGGTGGGAACCGTCATTGCCGCCCGTAATTCTTATTGGCTTCGGTTCTAAAGTTTCGGATCAGCTGCGGGAACGGGCTGGTCCTCCTAGCAAAAGCCCCGATTCCAGCTTCTTAGCTGGAGTTAATCAGTTTGGTGTTGCTAGGGTTAGGGTTATTGGTTTGCAAGTACCTGGGCTCGACTTGCAAAGGGGTTGTGGGTCAATTAACCAGCGGAACTGCTAGCCTCTAGAAGTCGTGGGTGCTTCAACACTGGAAGCTTTTAACAAGAGACTGGACACCGCCACTTGTCTCAAATTGTATAGGGCAGGGGTAGGCAACCTTGGCTCTTTTATGACTCGTGGACTTCAACTCCCAGAATTCCTGAGCCAGCATGGCTCAGCTTGGACACCTCTCCCTTTCCCCTCAGCATGGCTGGCTCAGGAATTCTGGGAGTTGAAGTCCACGAGTCATAAAAGAGCCAAGGTTGCCTACCCCTGGTATAGGGTCTCCTGCTTGAGCAGGGGGTTGGACTAGAAGACCTCCACGGTCTCTTCCAATTCTGCCATTCTGTTAAAAAGTCAACCCCGCAAGGTGGAAAAGGAATTCCTCTCACCTGGACAAACACAACTCCCTCGCTTACAACCAACGATTGGCTTGGCTTCTTTTTAAACTCTTTTCAAAAGAATGCCTTACTTTTCAAGCCTAATTTTAATTTGTATAATTCTCTACAAGCCACCACATATAAATATGGATCCCTCTTTCCTTTCCCGGTGCTGCGGAATGTTTTAATATAGAAGCCTGTGAACTTCAGAAACTCCATCCTAAATTCCTGGTCTTGGATGCCCTCAATTGATCTTTAAAACAGGCTTGCTCGGAAATGAAGCAAAGTTGGGTTTGACCTTCTCATAAATAGAATATCCCTCCTCTTCAGACATGTGAGGTATCCATCAGTTATGTTCGCGTGATGGGAATTGTAGTCAAACCAGTTGGAAAGGTGCCAGACTGGAGCGCCCCTTAGTAGTTGACCACCTTGACTGCATTCACACAACATGCGCGTTAGGGAATTAACTCCTTTTCTTGGTTCGCACCACACTTGGCCGTTAGAAGATAAGCCCAAAACACAACCAACCGACCAATCAATCAATCAATCACAAGCTCAGCCAGGGGCAGGAATGCAACCCTTGTTAAGGGCGCCTTAGGAACGCAGCCCCTGCTTATCTCGCTTCAGTTGGATGGGCGCAGGAGCGCCTAAAGTTGCAGCGCTCGAATCTCTTCCAACTCCGTCTCGGTCGCCTCCCTACCAGTCACCCGGAGTCCCCCCCCCCCACATCTCCAGGGAGGCTGATCTGGCCCTTCTGGTTGTTGTTTTTTGTTTGTTGGTTTGTTTGTTTGGGCGATCTAAAGACAACTAACCCTTCTTGATCGTCGGGAAAGGAATGCCGGGAAGGCGGGCGCAAACAGGGCGCAAACAAAAGGAGAGGCGATGGGAATGGAGAGGAATTGGAAAGAGCCCAGTTCTTGGGGGAAAACGTGGGAGCCAGCCTGGGAATGTCGGAAGGCAAAAGGGGCTGGTTCACCCCGCTTCCAGGCGACAGTCGGCCACTGCCGGCTACCTTTCCCGACGGATCCCGTGTCTTTGGCCAAGCTGCCACCGTCACCGGGAAGTCGGAAGAAGCATTGCCCGGGGCCCGGTAAAACTTTCCTGCGGAGATCTCCTTACCGAGGCGGGAGATACAAATATGGAAATGAGTTCATTATGCCGAAGGCGTGGCAAGAAAACCGCCCCTCCCCCTCCTGCCTTTCCCATCCTGGAATCGCGGACCCGGGTCGCCTAAGTACCAAAAAGGGACTGCCGGCAAGCCCTCCGACGGCAGCTCCTCCTACGTAGCGTTTGGTTGAAATCTGGTGGGGAGATTCCGCTCCTCACCACCCACCGCCACTTTCTTAGCAGCTCAGTAGCGGCCCAAGTACCATTAACCCTTCCTCGGTGGTGGGGGACCACACAGTGATTTAGGAGGGAGGGAGGGAGGGAGGGAGGGAGAGGGAGAGAGAGAGAGAGAGAGAGAGAGAGAGAGAGAGAGAGAGAGAATGGGAGGGGAGGAGAGGAGAGGAGAGAAGTCCAGCCCTCGACGCGACCAGAAAATGACCCTCTTCGCACCCCCTCCTACCTCATTCACTTGGAAACACACCCGCCAGTCATTTCAACCCGAAGTTGGTTTTTCAAGCGAGGCGGTCAAAACCTACCATTCCTTTGGAGGAAAATCGATCGGATCTCCTTCCAGACCAATGCTATGCCACCTTAAAAAGAAAAGGCACACGCACCCTCCCCAAGCCTCGCCTCTCTCCTTCCTTCCTTCCTTCCTTCCTTCCTTCCTTCCTTCCTTCCTTCCTTCTTTCCTTCCTTCTTTCCTTCCTTCCTTCCTTCCTTCCTTCCTTCTTTCCCTCCCTCCCTCCCTCCCTCCCTCCTTCCTTCCTTCCTTCCCTCCCTCCCTCCCTCCCTCCTTCCTTCCTTCCTTCCTTCCTTAGCTGGGGTAGAAAAAATGGGAAAGGTCAAAGGGAAGGGATGTGCCCGAAAAGGGGGAGGCAGCTCCGCTGAGGCGATTCAGCAGCAAAGTTGGAAGTTGGGGGTAGCTGGAGAATAGCGGGCGGGCCTCTGTGTTTTCCCGGGTGCCTGAGATCTGGGATCAAACCGCTGGCAATCTAGCAGCTTTGTTGAATCCAGAGCTGGAGAGGCGCTTGTGGCCGCTTGTAGAGCTCAGCCTTTGCATTCTTGACGCAGGGGAGGAAAAAAGGCGATCTGTCACCCTTTAATCTCCGGCCCAGTGAACGACCAGGCGCCTGAAAGCGCGCATTGTTCCATGCTTGCAGTGGGGGGTGCAGGACAACCAGGCTGGGCGGAGGAGTGGATCGACCTCATTCCCAGCGCTCGCGGGGGGGGGGGGAGAGGAAGGCAATTTTTCTAAATAAACTTCTTTCAGCGCAGACTTTTAAAGGGGGACGCCTGAGAAACGAGGGGAGAGGGGAGAAGAATGGGGGGGGGCTCCGCTTCTCCACTTTTCCCGAGGAGAGCTGCAGAGACAGCCACGGGGCGCCCCCTTTAAACCTGCGGAGAAGGAAAAACGACCCCCCTCGGAGAAGGTTTAGGAAGGGCTTGGGAAAACTCTGGGCACCCGATCCCTTCGGCCTCCCTCCCACCCCGCCCACCCCCGGGGCGTTGGTGCGAAAGGTTTGTAAGAATCCGTTCAGTGCCCGAACGGATTAAAGGGATCGTCTTTAACCCCCTTGGCCCCCTCGTGCTAAGATTCGCGGGCTCGGTTTCAAAACAAACATGGCCAGCACTAGAACCTTGAATCCCCCAAAGACTTCAGAGGCTGAACCTCCCCACCCCACCCCGGACCAAGCGCGGTTGGCATCTTTGGAGACCGCGCAAATGGGGCGCAGCAGACGGCCAGATCCAATTAAAGCAGACTGGCGATCTCCAAGGGCTTCTGGATCCAGTCGTGTCGACTTTTCCAACCTGGGAATTGTCACCTGGGACGGTGGCCTCTTCCGTCCGCCCAAAAGCCCATTTTTTCCTTTGGGGAGGGGGCTATCCAGAGCCGGGCTATCCGAGGTGGGCTTCTTTGGAAGCAACCAGCGAGCCTTCGGACGGGGCACCTGGAGGGAGGTGGTCGACCTCGAGCGGCACCAAACAGGCGTCCGTGTTTTTTTTATTATTTATTTATTTATTTATTTATTTATTTATTTATTTATTTATTTATTTATTTATTTAGTTAGTTAGTTAGTTAGTTAGTTAGTTAGTTAGTTAGTTAGTTAGTTAGTTAGTTAGTTAGTTAGTTAGTTATTCCGCCCTATCTCCCTTGCAGGACTCAGGGCGGTGAACAGGCGATACTAAAAACCACGATAATAAATAAATAGTTTCTGTTTTAAAATCGAATTAAATAACAGGCCTGTTCTAAAAACACCCCATACAAAACCCCCCACTGAAACATAATCAAACTATGCCAGGCCGGCCGCACGGAATAGATGGGCCTTCAGGGCTCTGCGAAAAAGGCGCAGGTCACTGTACTAGGTTTTGTTTTTTGCTTTGCAGACCACGGCTCTATTAGCACCTCGCACCTTGTTGCGAGTTTGGAAAGTTTCACCCGAGCTGCGAAAAGGAGGGCGTGGAGTGCTGGCGGGCATCTGCTCCGAGTTGGGGGGGGGGAAGACATAGGAGGGACTGACGTGACGGAGGGGGAGATTCCTCCCTTCAGCAAAGCTTGGCCAAGCGGATTAAAAAAAATAAAGAAAAACAGAGACGACCCTCGCCCTCCGAATGATAGCTTCTTGAGTCGTCGGAACCGGCCTTGTTCCTACATAAAGGGGAGCCAAATAACCCACGGGGCGGTGGGGAGGGGGGGAGACCTACGGAAGGGCAAATCCTGTCCTTAGTGACTATGAAGTTGTTGCTGGCTTTGTCCAACGCTGTTTCGACGGGCCAGGCGCGAATGGAGGATGGCCTCCGTCCTCTTACGGGGAAGCCTGTCCTAGAAACGTTCAGACGGGTCCAGATTGGATGTGTGTATGGGGGAGATGTCCTTATGTTTGGTTCTGGACGGCTGACATGGTTGCTGGAGAAGGAGGGCCGAAAAAGTCAACTTTCTGAAATCCCCCACCGCAAGATCGACCTTGTTCTTCCCTCTTTAAACTCTGGCGTGGCATGAAAAGGGCCTCGATGGGGGCCAAACCGCTCAAGACTTCGAGGTTATTAAAAAGTGCGGTGTGCCTTGTGCAGAAAAAAAAAGCAGCCGGTTATACATTCTGATATTTCCATAAATAAAATATGAACCATAATGAGTAATCCAACAATACACTTGTATTTGGGCAATACTAATACTAATAATATTGTAGTTGTTGTTGTTGTTGTTATTATTATTATTATTATTATTATTACTTTAATTTATACCCCGCCCTTCTCCCGAAGGACTCAGGGCGGCTTACAGGCAAATAAAAACGAAACTATACAATAAATATCTAAAAACAATTAAAATATATATTAAATTAGCCTGTTATTTTTAGAAAAGTTATAAAATCCCTATTAAAATCCCTATACAATCCCCCCCCTNAGGTTTAGGAAGGGCTTGGGAAGACTCTGGGCACCCGGTCCCTTCGGCCTCCCTCCCCCCCCCGCCCACCCCCGGGGCGTTGGTGCGAAAGGTTTGTAAGAATCCGTTCAGTGCCCGAATGGATTAAAGGGATCGTCTTTAACCCCCTCGGCCCCCTCGTGCTAAAATTCGCGGGCTCGGTTTCAAAACAAACACGGCCAGCACTAGAACCTTGAATCCCCCAAAGACTTCAGAGGCTGAACCTCCCCCCCCCCCGCCCAAGCACGGTTGGCATCTTTGGAGACCGCGCAAATGGGGCGCAGCAGACGGCCAGATCCAATTAAAGCAGACTGGCGATCTCCAAGGGCTTCTGGATCCAGTCGGGTCGACTTTTCCAACCTGGGAATTGTCACCTGGGACGGTGGCCTCTTCCGTCCGCCCAAAAGCCCATTTTTTCCTTTGGGGAGGGGGCTATCCAGAGCCGGGCTATCCGAGGTGGGCTTCTTTGGAAGCAACCAGCGAGCCTTCGGACGGGGCGCCTGGAGGGAGGTGGTCGACCTCGAGCGGCACCAAACAGGCGTCCGTGTTTTATTTATTTATTTATTTATTTATTTATTTATTTATTTATTTATTTATTTATTTATTTATTTATTTATTTATTTATTTATTTATTTATTTATTTATTTAGTTAGTTAGTTAGTTAGTTAGTTAGTTAGTTAGTTAGTTAGTTAGTTAGTTAGTTATACCGCCCTATCTCCCTTGCAGGACTCAGGGCGGTGAACAGGCGATACTAAAAACCACAATAATAAATAAATAGTTTCTGTTTTAAAATCGAATTAAATAACAGGCCTGTTCTAAAAACACACCCATACAAAACCCCCCACTGAAACATAATCAAACTACGCCAGGCCGGCCGCACGGAATAGATGGGCCTTCAGGGCTCTGCGAAAAAGGCGCAGGCCCGCAACTGTACGTAGGTTTTGTTTTTTGCTTTGCAGACCGCGGCTCTATTAGCACCTCGCACCTTGTTGCGAGTTTGGAAAGTTTCACCCGAGCTGCGAAAAGGAGGGCGTGGAGTGCTGGCGGGCATCTGCTCCGAGTTGGGGGGGGGGAAGACATAGGAGGGACTGACGTGACGGAGGGGGAGATTCCTCCCTTCAGCAAAGCTTGGCCAAGCGGATTAAAAAAAATAAAGAAAAACAGAGACGACCCTCGCCCTCCGAATGGGAGCTTCTCGAGTCGTCGGAACCGGCCTTGTTTCTAAATAAAGGGGAGCCAAATAACCAACGGGGCGGTGGGGAGGGGGGGGGAGAGCTACGGAAGGGCAAATCCTGTCCTTAGTGACTATGAAGTTGTTGCTGACTTTGTCCAACGCTGTTTCGACGGGCCAGGCGCGCGAATGGAGGATGGCCTCCGTCCTCTTACGGGGAAGCCTGTCCTAGAAACGTTCAGACGGGTCCAAATTGTGTGTGTGTCGGGGGGGGGGAGATGTCCTTGTCTTTGGTTCTGGACGGCTGAGATGGTTGCTGGAGAAGGAGGGCCGAAAAAGTCAACTTTCTGAAATCCCCACCACAAGCTCGACCTCGTTCTTCCCTCTTTAAACTCTGGCGTGGCATGAAAAGGGCCTCGATGGGGGCCAAACCGCTCAAGACTTCGAGGTTATTAAAAAGTGCGATGTGCCTTGTGCAGAAAAAAAAAAGCAGCCGGTTATACATTCTGATATTTCCATAAATAAAATATGAACCATAATGAGTAATCCAACAATACACTTGTATTTGGGCAATACTAATACTAATAATATTGTAGTAGTAGTAGTAGTAGTAGTAGTAGTAGTAGTAGTAGTAGTAGTAGTTGTTATTATTATTATTATTATTATTATTATTATTATTATTATTATTATTATTATTATTATTATTATTATTATGGACCATCGCAGTCAGCCAGATGTTCAGACTGGATTTGGCATTTTATCTACCTATCGAGTCCTTCCCAAGGACCTGGGATGGGCAGATGTGGATGTTTGATGGTATTACAGATGGATAGTAAGGCCGCCTTTTGCAATTGACTAATGGCGAATTTGTCAATGCCAATGGTGTTCAAGTGGTGCTCCAGTTGTTTTGGGATTGCACCCAAGGAACCTATTACTATTGGTACTACTCTTCTTTGCCTTTGCCACAGTCCTGTTATCTTCTGCAGTTCTTTCTCGTCTATTCTGCTGTCTCCAGGCACTGCCACGTCCACTATCCAGACTTTTTTGTATTATTATTATTATTATTATTATTATTATTATTATTATTATTATTATTATTATTATTATTATTATTATTATTATTATTATATTATGTGAGTAAGGAGATGGGTGATGTGAGTAAGGAGATGGGTGATTTTTCCGGTTGCAATCACCCCGCTACCTCTCTCTCCCTCCCTTCGGCCATTTAAAAACTTTTGCTTGAAAAGAATAAACAAAGTCACAGGCGTGAACTTCTAATAAGATACCAAAACGCGCACAAGAGAAGGAATCTAAGGAAGGGTGGATAGAAAGCCGGCCAACAGCGATTGCTTTCAATTAATTCCAAACCCGGCCAAATCTGATTCCCAAGATCCGTTTGGAAAACGTTTTAGGGTTTAATTAATCTTCCGACAGGGAGGCGAGGGGGCGGGAGGGGAGCCAATGTCCTGCCGTGGCCACTGTTCTTATTCTGTGGATGTACGCATCCACACATCCTCCCTTCTCCGTGTATATACAGTATATGTGCCGGCCGGAGCCTCACCTAGGAGCGGGAGAGGGGGGGGCTCCACTCCATCCCGTGGCGGGAGAGGCCACCCTAACAGCCGCCTCCTCACCTTAGTTTTAATGTCCTCCGCCCTAATCAAATAATAATAATTATTTTTTTTCCTTTAAAGCGGTTATTAGGTTTATAACTCGTTTCCCACTTAAATTTGTGCAACCAACCAAGGCAATCTAAATAGGCTGGCGAAGCCTCGTGGGGACGGCAAGCCGGCATTAATAAGAAGGATTCATTATGGACGTATACGTCTATGGGGCACAAAGGCCATCATCAAGTAGGACGGGGAGGGGGCCAAGA
>NW_015390938.1:0-1181 GCF_001527695.2 Protobothrops mucrosquamatus | reverse complement strand
TGGAGGAGCTACAGCCATTCACCCCATCAGCAGGGAAGGCGTCTTTGATAGGGCTCAATTCATTACTTTTCTCCCTGCGTTTCAAACCACCAGGCACAGGGAGTCTGGGCCCTCCGTCGCGCCCCCCCCCCGCCCTTCTCGTTCCCCTCCCGGCCCCAAATCGCTCGGTAAAGTTGTGTGAAGTGCTTACTCGCTGGAGGATTCAACTAAGTAGAGCATCCGCTTCTGCTAATAGTTCTTCTCCACTCAAGAGAGAGAGAGAGAGAGAGAGAGAGAGAGAGAGAGTGTAGAGAATTATCTTTATTCAGTGGGGTCATGCTTTTAAAATATCTTCGGTGTTCCCCCTAGAAATGGTAAACTATGCCATAATTTGGGGGGAGGGGCAGTGGAGGGGGATCAAAAACCCAATTAGTGGGCTCTCTTGAGAAAAGTTCATTGGTCTGAAAATTAAGGTGGCCGTTTGCTTACAATGTTAGGTTTGGAGTTTGCTTAAGGAGCAAGAGAATCTGCTTACTGGAGGAGGAGGAGGAGGAGGAGGAGGAGGAGGAGGAGGAGGAAAAAGAAGAAGAAGAAGAAGAAGAAGAAGAAGAAGAAGAAGAAGAAGAAGAAGAAGAAGAAGAAGAAGAAGAAGAAGAAGAAGAAGAAGAAGAAGAAGAAGAAGAAGAAGAAGAAGAAGAAGAAGAAGAAGGAAAGAAAGAAAGAAAGAAAGAAAGAAAGGGTGAGGGGAAACGAAGCTTTTACCATTCAGCACGTTCATTGAAACCAGATCAGATAAAGAAGGTCTAACAGCTGCATTCAAACAACCTGTCAGGCCGGGTGGGCGAATGTGGGTTTGTTTTAGGCAGTTTGGTGGCTTAGTAAGTTGGTCAAACCCAACTCATTTAGTTAGATAATAATCGAATGCATAGTATCATTCAGACACTCAAACTAAACCAGTAACGGGATTAAAAAAAGTAGCAGTGGGGACAAGCAACCTGGGTTCCCTTTTGACCACGTCTGCATCTGAAATTGTCTATGGAGATTCTCGGCCATCCAGGTCACGGTTGTCCCAAAGGGGCATTTCCAAAAATTGCTATTTACAGGGGAACTTTTCACTTTCTCTTTAAAGAGTTGAAACGCGGGACAAGTCCAAAGCGTTGCGGTCTACTTGCTAGCAGTCAAACGTGTTTAGCAACGCACTT
>NW_015390937.1:27357-31225 GCF_001527695.2 Protobothrops mucrosquamatus | reverse complement strand
GCGTATTCGAATGCAACGTTGTGTCAAAATTTCAAAGCAATCGGTGAAGAACTTTCGGAGATTTAAGATTTTGAACAAACGAACATTTACATTTTTATTTATATAGCTTTTTCCCCTCTGCACTTGTAACTGACATACCTACCACCAGAGGGAGCCATTGCCCCAACTATGTTGGAACTTGAATCTGGGACACCTTCTGCGATCTATAATCAGGCGGCCTCAACCTTGGCCACTTTAAGACGTGTGGATTTCAACTCCCAACTAGAACTCACCGTCTCCTGGTGATCGGCCCAAAGCCACCCAGCCGGCTCTCATGCACAGGGCAGTACTAGAACTCACCATCTCCTAGTTTCTTAACCAGTAGACCAAAGTGATAACGCAGGTTAGTTTAGATTCAGTACCTGCAACCACGCAAGAAGCAACATTGGCCAAATTGCAGAGTGCAATTTGTTCACCAGTGGCATCACCTGCACACAACAACATCATGCTGAAAGGGGTGTGGTTTCTCCTCTCGCTACACACACACACACACACACACACACACACACACACATACACGCTCCAAGCCCTCCATCCAATAAGAATGCACCTCACTGTTTCCGTCTTCCCCTCCAAGTCATCTTCCACCTTTGCAACTGGGCAGGAACAGAATCTTCCGCAATCTCCATAGAAACAGTTCGTTGCCTGCGGAAACTGTTACTAAGGTGGGCGCTAAGCGGTGGGATGTGGGGTGGGGGGGGAGCAGCTGAGCCCTCCCCAATCCGGGATGGAGTGACCTTGAAGCCAGGGCGGTTTGCTGTGTCTCTGGATGAAAATGATCTGCCTTTTGCAAAATTCTCCCCGTAGTAACCATAGCGACTGATGCTTCTGCTTTGGCTGCCTTGGTTCCTGTTCTTGGAGGGGTGTGTGTGTGTGTGTGTGTGTGTGTGTGTGTGTGTGTGTGTGTGTAAGGAAGAGCACCCCCCCTCCAAGGAACAGGAGGAAAGACACACCTCCCACCCACCCAGTTTGCATTTTGCTCCGTACAATTTTAACATGTGCTTCTAATGGATGATTCAGGTCCTGCTGAGAATCCCACAAGGTGCTTTTTTTGTTTTTTAAAGGCAACTGGACTAGATCTTGACAAACGTGAGCAACAAAATGAATTTTAATGTGGAGAAAAGCAAAGTTTTACATTGAGGCAGGAAAAACCAAAGGCACAAGTACAAATTGGGCGAGGCCCGGCTCAAAAAACAGCAACTGTGAGAGGGACCTTGGAGTCCTGGTGGATGATCACTTGACCATGAGCCAGCCGTGTGCAGCAGCAGCCAAAAAAGCTAATACAATTCTAGGTTGTATAAACAGAGGCATAGAATCAAGACCACGCAAGGTATTAGTACCGCTTTATAAAACCCTAGTGAGACCACACCTGGAATACTGCAGCCAATTTTGGTCACCCTATCACAAAAAAGATGTTGAGAGTTTGGAAAAAGTTCAGAGAAGAGCAACTAAGATGATCCAAGGCCTGGAGACTAAAACATACGAAGAACGGCTGCGGGACTTGGATTTGGCTAGTCTAGGGAAAAGAAGAAATAGGGGAGACATGATAACAGCGTTCCAGTATTTGAGGGGCTGCCCTAAAGAATAGGGAGTCAAGCTATTCTCCAAAGCGCCTGAAGGCAGGATAAGAAGCAACGGATGGAAACTAACCAAGGAGAGAAGCAACCTAGAACTAAGGAGAAACTTCCTGACAGGGAGGACAATTAACCAGTGGAACACCTTGCCACCAGAAATCTTAGGTGCTCCATCTATGGTTTTTAAAAAGAGACTGGACAATCACTTGTCTGAGAGGGTAGGTTCTCCTGCTTGAGCAGGGGGCTGGACTAGAAGACCTCTAAGGCCCTTCCAGCTCTATTCTATTCTATTCTATTCTATTCTATTCTATTCTATTCCATTCCATTCCATTCCATTCCGTATATTCTATTCTATTCTATTCTATTCTATTCTATTCTATTCTATTCTATTCTTTTCTATTCTATTCTATTCTATTCTATTCTATTTCCTTTTAGATGTTTCACTTCTCATCCAAGAAGTTTCTTCCGTGCATGAACCGAAGAAGCTTCTTAGAGGACAAGCAAAATGTTTTCAAAGGGAAAAAAACCAAACAAAACAAAACCAGAAAGTCCAACTGCCTTTAAAAAGGATTTCCTACCAGAGCAAGGGGTTGGACTAGAAGACCTCCAAGGTCCCTTCCAAAGCTGTTTATTCTGTTTATTCCTCGACTCACGACCACAACCTAACCCAAAATTTATGTCGCTAAGCGAGTCATTTGTTAAGTGAGTTTTGCCCCATTTGATGACCTTCCTTGCCATCGTTGCTAAGTGAATACCTGCAGTTGTTTAGTTAGTCACCCGGTCGTTAAGTGAATCTGGCTTCCCCCGTTGGCTCAGCTTGTCAGAAGGTCGCAAAAGGGGATGCCGTGACCCTGGGACACTGCGACCGTCATAAATATGAGTCAGTCGCCAAGCATCTGAATTTTGATGACGTGACCGTGGGTCGTGAATGTGAAAAATGGTCATCAGTCACTTTGTTAACTTTGAACGGTCACTAAATGAACGGTTGTAAGTCGAGGACTGCCTGTATTCATTTTTGAGGAAAGCGGACTGTCATCAGAAGCAGCTTCCGGGCTGACCGAAGGTGACAGCAGTGTCCACTTGGTGGCAGCAAAATGCTACTTTTCTCTATGATTTGGCTGCCATCTAGTGGCCCTATAGATTCGTTCAGCCGCATTTCCATTACTAACAATAACAATAATAATAAAGTTGGAAGGGACCTTGAAGGTCATCTAGTCCAACCCCCTGCTCAGGCAGGAAACCCTATACCATTTCAGACCAATGGCTGTCCAGTCTCTTCTTTAAAACTTCCAGTGTTGGAGCATTCACCGCTTCTGGAGGCAGGTTGTTCCGCTGGTTAATTGTTCTCACTGTCAGGAAGTTTCTCCTTAGTTCCAGGTTGCTTCTCTCCTTGATTAGTTTCCATCCGTTGCTTCTTGTCCTGCCTTCAGGTGCTTTGGAGAATAGCTTGACTCCCTCTTCTTTGTGGCAGCCCCTGAGATACTGGAAGACTGCTATCCTGTCCCCCCTCGTCCTTCTCTTCATTAGACTAGACATACCCAATTCCAGCAACCGTTCCTTATATGTTTTAGCCTCCAGTCCCCTGATCATCTTTGTTGCTCTTCTCTGCACTCTTTCTAGAGTCTCAACATCTTGTTTACATCGTGGTGACCTCAATGCTTTTATCTTAGCACTATCGAACCAAGAGTTGTCACCACCATTCATGGCTTAATCTTCAGTCGTTCTGGAAAGAACAACGACGAAACAAGCTCCTGGCTGAGGAATTCTGGGAGTTGAAGTCCACAACTCATAAAAGCGCCAAGTGTGAAGACCCCTGCCCTAGACCTTAGCTACTTTAAGATATTTGGACTTCAACTCCCAGAATTACCCAGCCAGCTATTCCCCAGCTGGCTGGGGAATTCTGGGAGTTGAAGTCCAGACATCTTAAAGTGGCTAAGGCTGAGAAACACTGATCTAAGTGTTGTCAGTTCAATTCCTGACAGAGGTTCACCTGGCTACTCACCTTTGATGAATTCAGCAGGATAAAACCAGACCGTCTCTCCTGTCGGTCTAGCTGCTGTTGCTCCTGAAGATGTGGACAGGGTCTTGGGGAGGCTGAATGCAACCACATGTTTACTAGATCCGTGTCCCTCCTGGCTGGTACTGGCAGCCCGGGAGGGGACACGAGCCTGGTTCCAGGGAATTGTTAACGCTTCCTTGCAGGAGGGTATCTTCCCGACGGCCCTAAAAGAGGCCGTGGTGAGGCCCCTCCTCAA
>NW_015390937.1:13649-26016 GCF_001527695.2 Protobothrops mucrosquamatus | reverse complement strand
ACTGACCTAGGGTGAATTTTAAATAGGGATAATTTTTAATGATTTTAATAATGTCACAGCTACAAATATTCGGTTTTAATTGGCTTTTATAGGGGAAATGTTGTGTGTGTTGTTTGTATTGTGTTATTTTAATATGCTGTGAGCCGCCCTGAGTCCCGTGGGGAGAAGGGCGGCATATAAATTATGAAAAAATAAAAAATAAAAAAAAAATAACACAGGGGTCTTCAAATGTGGCCCTTTTATGACTTGTGGACTCCAACTCCCAGAATTCCTCAGCCAGCGTGCCTGGCTGAGGAATTCTGGGAGTTGAAGTCCACAAGTCATAAAAGGGCCACGTTTGAAGACCCCTGACATAGCAGAAAAATTGAAAAGGAACATCTCTGTCCATCTTCATGAGTCTGTCGTCTAGGAGGAACCATTCTTTGTGTGATGCTAATCTATTTTGGAACAAGTGAATTGCACAAGTCACCTCTGATTCATCCAGATGTGGGTTTTGGGGGTTTTTTTTGCACTGGAGGCTGAAAACTGGACAGCAGTCCCTTTCAACCTCAACATTTATTACACAATCTTTTCAAACTTCTCCAGTGTGTACAATTCCAAAGTCTGCACCCCGATTTTTCTTAAGAGCGTGTCCGGGAGCTTTTGCAGTCCAAAAAGGAATCAAATGCACACTAATGTATATTATTTCAGGATGAAAGAAAAAAAAGCTCCAAGACAGACACAAACACAATCATTTTATTTATCGCAGAGCAAAGAACGAAGGGAGACCTCAAGGAGATTTTTGGCGTGCCAGACTGTCTGCCGTTTTGTTTCGCTTCGCTTGTCTTCCTGAAAACCGCGGAATTAAATTTGTCTGCCATCCTTAAGAACCAGGACATATTTAAAAAAAAAAAAAAAAGACACCACCAAGGACAGGAAGAGATATTGTGCAGGGGAAGTGCTGAGCCAAGCAGTGCAGAGTTCGAATTCAACCATCGCTGTCCACTAAAGCTAATCCTCAAGTTACAACCGCAATCAAAACGAGAATTTCTATAGTTAAGCAAGCAAGCCAGTGAATCGTGTGATCGTTCAGTGGTTGCACCCAATTTTTCGGCCACGGTTGTTAAGTGAATCACTGCCGTTGCTAAATGAGTCATGCAGTCATGCGGCTTCCCTTTTGATTTCCCTTTTGTTAGAAGCTAGCTGTGAAGATCACAAATTTTGATCATGACACCCTGGGGATGTTGCCCCAGCATCGTGACTACGTGATGGTTGACAAGTGTCCGGATTTTGATCATGTGACCTTGGGAAAGCTGCGATAGTCATAAGTGCGAGGACCGGTCGCTTTTATCTCATTTTGAGCGGTTGGTTGCTCAAACTCGTAAGTCGAGGACTGCATTCACAACATCCACAAGGAGGCAGGTTGTTCCACTGATTAATTGTTCTAACTGTCAGGAAATTTCTCCGTAGTTCTAATACTGCCTTTATTCTTACCCCAGGTTTTCCTTACAAGCATTTGCAGCGTCCAGGCTAGATTGCAGCTCTGCTCATTACCAACGGCTAAAACCACTTGTGGCTTTAACACAAAATGTAAAAAAAAGTTTATGGACATTAACAAAAACGCCGGTCCATATGAGCGAAACATCACACCAGGCTACGTTCAAATCCAGATGACATGAGTGCACGAAGTGGCCTGCAGTTTTCTGGAAATTTTACTTTTTACTGGATGCGCAATCATTCATCGCAGCCCAGTGGATCCAAGCCGGGAAAATAGCAAAAGAAAATTGGCACAACGAGCACAAAAAGCCAGTGCACAATCCTTGTCTTCAAAAAAATCTAATTTATACAGGATGATTCTTACGTTCGCCGAAAAAGCGACTTTTCGCTTACAATGGCAGGCTGAGTGGCTTTCTAGATTTCTGTTATGATCTACTCTGGCAGTTGTTTTTTTTCAAACTTGGTGACGTTCAACAGATGCGTGGACTTCAACTCCCAGAATGCCCCAGCAGATCGACACATCTTATAATAGAGCCTACCCCGTTTTACGGTTATAAGTGGTGACGATCGTAAAGTGGGTCATCTACGTGACCGACTTGATTTTGCAACCTTTTTTCAATGTTTGATAATGGCCACCCCAAAAAAGGTCCTAAAATTGGATTGGTCAGGTGGATAGCCTGCTTTTACGACCATCGCAGCTTACGATGATAATGGTCTCATTATGGTTATAAATCAAGGGATCCAGAAAAAAAGCATGTCTCGCCACAAACCTCTAGATGGCAGCAGAAATCCAAAATGGCTGGATTTTTTCAAGCTCCGCTCTAATGGCCTCTTGCAGAAAGGGGAGCTACAGGTGGTCCTTGACTTACGACCAAAATTGACAGTCGTTAAGTGAGTTTTGCCCCACTTTATGACCTTTCTTCCCACAGTTGTTAAGTGAATCCCTGCAGTTGTTAAGTTAGTAACACGGTCGTTAAGAGAATCTGGCTTTGCTTGTCAAAAGGTCGCAAAAGGGGATCACGTGAGCCCAGGACACTGCAACCCGTCATAAGTACGAGTCAATTGCCAAGAGTCCGAATTTGGATCACGTGACCCTGGGGAGGCTGCAATGGTTACAAGTAGGAAAACCGATCATAGATGACTTTTTCCAATGCTGCTGCCACTGTGAACGGTCACTAAATGAATGCTTATAAGTTGAGGACTGCCTGTATTCGATCGCCAGTCGCTTAGAGGGAGGGGGAAAGTCCGTTTATTTTTCACATTACAGGTAGTCCTCGCCTTAACGACCACAACTGAGCCCAGCATTTATGTTGCTAAGTGAGAAATGGGTTGAGTTTTGCCTTGTTTTTAATGACTTTTCTGGCCACATTTGTTAAGTGAGCGACGGCAGTTGTTAAGTGAGTCACATGGTTGTTAAGCGAATCCGGCTTCCCCATGGGCTTTGCTTGTCAGAAGGTCACAAAAGTGGATCGCAAGACCCCGGGACACCGTCATAAATATGAGTCAGTTGCCAAACATCTGAATTCTGATCGTGAGACCCTGGGGATACCGTAGCGATCATAAGCATTTGAAAAATGGTCGCAAGTCATTTTTTCCAGCGCTGAGGTAACTTTGAACCATCGCTAAACAAACGGTTGTAAGTCGAGGACCACCTCTACAGCAAGCCAGAGTTTAGCCTGGATAAAAGCAAGCAGGGCACGGGGCCCTTTCAGGTGAGAGACCTTGTTACGGTGGTGGAATTAAAGAGACATTTACCTCAGAAGCCCTCGATGGAGATGGAGTGGGATGGAGGGGGACAATGGCAGATTGCTGGCCTCGTCACATAAGAGCGACAATCCCGCCGTTCACGGTTAGACGTGCTGGTTAAAAACATCGTGCCGAGGGTTGAGTTCTCGTGAGTGCGGCACAAAGAACTTCCCCCCCCCCCGTGTTAAAGACGGTTAATGCTCCGAGAACTGAGAACTGTGTGGCCATAGGTGCCTTTTCTATGTGTGTTTGCGTTCTGGCAATAATTAGCAGGGGGCTTTGGACCTTCAGAGCTATGCAGGGAAGTGCTGAGCAACTGCTGGTGCGCATCGCACAGAGTTGTGGCTTGCAATAAAGGAGAATATTTATAGTCAGGGTTGATAGGAGGGGGGTCCTTAGTGCTCTCTGAACTTGGCTGTTTTCTTGCAGACGTTTCATGACCCAACTAGGTAACATCATCAGTGCTGGAAGGAAATAGGAGGGAGGAGGAGGAGGAGGAGGAGGAGGAGGAGGAGGAGGAGGAGGATACAGGATCCTTGGTGTTCTCTGAGCTTGGCTGTTTTCTTGTAGATGTTTCATAACCCAACTAGGTAACATCATCAGTGCTAGAAGGAAATAGGGAGGAGGAGGAGGGGGGGGAGGAGGAGGAGGAGGAGGAGGAGGAGGAGGATGGGTGCCTGGAGACTAAAACATATGAAGAACGGCTGCAGGACTTGGGTTTGGCCAGTCTAAAGAAAAGAAGAAATAGGGGAGACATGATAGCAAAGTTCCAGTATCTGAGGGGCTGCCACAAAGAAGAGGGGGTCACGTTGTTCTCCAAAGCACCAGAGGGCAGGAGAAGAAACAATGGATGGAAACTGATCAAAGAGAGAAGCAACCTGGAATTAAGGAGAAACTTCCTGACAGCGAGGACAATCAACCAGTGGAACAGCTTGCCACCAGAAATTGTGGGCGCTCCATCAATGGAGGTTTTTAAGAAGAGACTAGACAGTCACTTCTCTGAAATGAGTATAGGTTCTCCTGCTGGGGCTGGACTAGAAGACCTCCACGGTCCCTTCCAGCTGTATTCTATTCTATTCTAAAGGATGGAGATGCCCGTTTTAGACATCTTTGAAAAGCAGAAAAATGAACCCCCCTTCCTCCCCCAAAATAAGATTTCATCTATTCAAGCTTAGCTCATTGTATAAATGCAGCCAGGGGTCCAACGAAGCCCACCCCACCAATCTAAGAAGCACATTTGACTCTTAAGCCACCAATGCTGGTTTATACCTTTCCTTCTTGGTCAGATTCGTAGGGGCTCTCTGCGTGGCTTGGCTGGCACAGGGAAGGGGAAAGCTAGGGGCCAGGGGTTGAGGGGGAGGGGTCTCCGTGATTTGGGGAAGGGTTTCAGCTGGAGGAGGAGGAGGAGGAGGACCAGGCTGCCATCATCTGGGCCTCTTATAGGTCAGCCAGCTCCTCGGAGGTGGCCTTGGGCCCTCCTGCTGATCTTGTGGTCACCTTGAACTGGCGGCGCAGGAACCCGCCGTAGCGTTTCTGCTTGTCCCACTTGAGTTTGGGACGGATCCTGCGCATGAAGCCCCCGTAACGTTTTTGTAGCTCCTCCAGGTCACTCCCATCCTCCTCCTCCTCTTCCTCCTCCTCCTCCTCGGTACCCACCACCCCGGAGCCTCGCTTGGGGAACTTGCGGAGGAAGCCTCCGTAGCGTTTCCTCTCTGCCTTGAGAGAGCTCAGATCTGGTTCTCCCTCTCGGCGAGAGACCACATCTCTAATATCCAGCATCTCTAGATTGTCTTCGTCTGCCTCTGGCTCTGGGCCTGCCCTCTCCCCGATCCTCTGGAAGAAGCCCCCGTAGGAGTGGCTGACATCTCCCTTGGTGAGGACACTCTGTTGGAGAAAAGGGGGGAGGAAGAGGAGGAGGAGGAGGAGAGAAGGGAAGGGAAGGGAAGGGAAGAGGAGAGGAGAGGAGAGGAGAGGAGAGGAGAGGAGAGGAGAGAAGGAAATATAAAATGAGAAGGAAGAGAGAGGAGAAGAGAGAAGAGAAGAGAAGAGAAGAGAAGAGAAGAGAAGAGAAGAGAAGAGAAGAGAAGAGAAGGAAATATAATATAAGAAGGAAAGAGGAGAAGAGAAGAGAAGAGAAGAGAAGAGAGAAGGAAATATAAAATAAGGAGAGAGCAGAGAGAAGAGAAGAGAAAAGAGAAGAGAAGAGAAGAGAAGAGAAGAGGGAAGGAAATATAAGAAGGAAGGAGAAGAGGAGGGGAGGTGGGGAGGGGAGAAAAAATGGAAGAGAAGAGAGAAAAAAAGAGAAGAAGTGTTGAGCTATATTCATCAATGAGGCTTCTCAGGTTGGGTTACAAACTGGTTCAGAATTTCCAATTGTTTCACACACACACCCTCCATGGTCATATAACCACACTTTGGGCACTCGGCAACAGAACACAACACAACACACATGTTTTCAGTCACTTTTTTCAGTGCCGTCATGACTTCCAACGGTCACTAAATGAACTGTTGTAAATCGAGGATTACGTGTAGCCACCTGGCTGCTATTACCCTTGCCCTTTGCTTAGAGATAGTCCTCAACATATGACTGTAATGGAGCCTGCCCGTTACCATCATATGTTAGGGCAGTGGTGAAACGGGTCGGTATCAGTCGTGGGATTCAGCCGACTCACACCGGTTCAGCAGAACCGGTAGCTAAATTTTGCTGAGTTCAGAGAACCGGCTGAATGCACACTGCTTCCGGAAGTCTAGTTTAAGCCTCGGAGGCCTAGAGGAGGCTTCCCGGGCCTAGAACGGCCCACCGGAAGTGCATGGATGCCACTTCCGGAAGTTCGTTCTAGGCCTCAGAGGGCGGAAGGATACCTCCCAGGTCTAGAACGGCCCATCAGAAGTGCATGGATGCCACTTCCGGAAGTCCGTTCTAGGCCTCGGATGTCCAGGCCTGCATCCAATAAGAGAACTAGTTCAGGTATTTGAATCCCACCACTGGTTGGTATGTCATATCACCAACCCGATTTTATGACCATTTTTTCATGCTGACGAGAGAAAATGCTGCTGGTGTGGCCCAATACTGGACAAATTTTTAATCCTATTTATTTAACGTACAATTTACCTGTGCTATATTTTTCTTTTATCCGTTTTATACTTATTTTTATTTCTTCAGGGCTGAAGGCTACGTGTCCATCATTTGTAGGTGCTCTTGACACAAAGAGAGGAAGAAGGGGAGTCTCGCTTAACGACTGCAATGACTTAGGATCGTACAGGTAGCCCTCGACTTACAACAGCTCATTTAGCGACCATTCCAAGTTACAACGGCAATGAAAACAAAAAGAGACTTAGGTGCATTTTTCGCACTTACGACCTTTGCAGCCTCCCCGGGGGTCGTGTGATTTACCTTCGGAAGGCTTGACCACCGACTCATATTTATGACGGTCGCAGTGTCCCCGGGGGTGTGGGTGTCGTGTGATCCGCTTTTGCGACCTTCTGATGAGCAAAGTCGACGGGGAAGCCAGATTCACTTAACAACCGTGTTACTCATTTAACAACTGTAGGGATCCGCTTAACAAACGCAGCAAGAAACGTCGTAAAGCGGGGCCAAGCTCACTTAAGAAATTTATCGCATAAATTCTGGGCTCCCTTGCGGTCATTACATCGAGGAACACCTGAAATGGGCAGGCTCCGTTACTGTCGTAAGTCGAGGACCACCTGATTTCAGGTCTCTTCAGACAAGCCCTCTTACTAGGCCTTTCCCTCACTTTGCTGTCTGCGGTTATCTTCCTAAAACTGTGTGTGTGTGTGTGTGTGTATCAACACCTTTTCACACTCACCTGGGATCTGCCAGTGTCGTCCTCCTCCATCGGAAAGGAAGTTAAGACCGAGAGGATTTCCTCACATTTCCCCCATTCGACACTGGACCCCAAGTTACCTTGGCACCCCAAAGCGCAGCGCTGCAAAAAAAAAAAAAACCAGCCAAGAGAATTACAGGCAGTCCTCAAATTACGACCGTTCATTTAGCGACCGTTTGAAGTTACAGCAGCGCTGAAAAAAGGGACTTAACGACCGGTTTTTCACTCTTACGACCCATTGCAGCATCCCCCCGTGGTCAGGTGGTGAAAACTGAGCCGCTTGGCCACTGACTCATATTTACGACAGTTGTCGTGTCGTGCGATCCCTTTTTGCGACCTTCTGAGAAGCAAAGTCCATGAGGGAAGCCAGATTCACTTAACAACCGGGTTACTAGCTTAACAACTGCAGGGATTCACCTAACAATTGGGGCAAGGAAGGTCGTAAAATGGAGCAAAACTCACTTAACAAGTGACTTGCTTAGCAGTGGAAATATTGGGCTCAGTTGTGTTCAGTGAGAACAATTGATCAGTGGAACAACCTGCCTCCAGAAGCTGTGAATTCTCCAACACTAGAAGTTTTTAAGAAAAGACTGGACAGCCATTTGTCCGAAATGGTATAGGGTTTCCTGCCTGAGCAGGGGGTTGGACTAGATGACCTCCAAGGTCCCTTCCAGCTCTATTATTCTATTCTATTCTACTCTATTCTGTTTTGTTCTATTCTATATCCATATTTTCTGTTCTGTTCTGTTCTTTCATATTTTCAATTCCATTCATTTGTAGACATGTAAAAAAGGTTAAATCTGAGCAACTGGACCAAAGTTTATTAAAAGGAAAGCTTACAATCTCTTTATTTACCGATGTGCTTAGTGTCTCTAGATCCAACAGAACCAATTGCCTGGGCACCTGATCCCTGTCTTGACTCTTGGCAAAACAGTAATTATAATACTAATAATATTAATAATACTAATAATACTAATAATATTAACAATAATAATAATACTAACAATACTAACAATAATAATAATACTAATATAACAATAACAATAATAATAAAGTTGGAAGGGACCTTGGAGGTCATCGAGTCCAACCCCCTGCTCAGGCAGGAGACCCTACACCATTTCAGACAAATGGCTGTCCAGTCTCTTCTTAAAAACTTCCAGTGTTGGAGCATTCACCGCTTCTGGAGGCAGGTTGTTCCACTGGTTAATTGTTCTAACTGCCAGGAAGTTTCTCCTTAGCTTGATTAGTTTCCAGTGTTGTGGCCAACCTCTGCTGTAACTTACTAGAGGGTCGATGGGCTTGTCTGCATCCTGGCTGTGAAGGACACACAGGGAACACCGAGAGACACAATCCCAGGAAGCTGAGAAAGCCACGTGGAGATAGAGAGCCAGTCCCCAGAGTTGCCAGTCCATGCTTCCCAGAAGGTACCTGGAGGAAAGACAAGTCAAGAATTAAGAGCAATTACACATCAATGGAAGAGAATATTTCTAACTCAGGGCTGAACTGGGGGGTCCTTGGCGCTCTCTGAGCTTGGTTGTTTTCTTGCGGACATTTCATGACCCAACTAAATAACATCATCAGTGCTAGAAGGGAGGAGGAGAAGGAGGAGGAGGAGGACTGTGGGATCCTTGGTGCTCTTTGAGCTTGGTTGTTTTCTTGCAGATGTTTCATGTCCCAACTAGGTGACATCATCAGTGCTAGAAGGGAGGAGAAGGAGAAGGAGGAGGAAGAGGAGGAGGAGGAGGAGGAGGAGGAGGAGGAGGAGGAGGAGGATGGCTGTGGGGTCCTTGGTGCTCTCTGAACTTGGCTGTTTTCTTGCAGACGTTTCATGACCCAACTAGATAACATCATCAGTGCTATAATGATGCACTGATGATGTTACCTAATTTTGTAATGAAACGTCAAGCCCAGTGAGCACCAAGGAGTCTTCAGTCCTCCTTCTCCTTCTCCTCCCCCCCACTCCCTTCTAGCACTGATGACGTTCCCTAGTTTGGTCATGAAATGTCTGCAAGAAAACCACCAAGCTCAGAGAGCACCAAAGGCCCTGTGGTTCTCCTCCTCCTCCTCCTCCTCCTCCCCTCTCCTTACTAGCACCGATGTCCTCTTCTCCTTCTCTTTCTCCTTCTCCTCCTCTTCCTGCATGCTAGCACTGATGATGTTACCTAGTTTGGATAATGAAATGTCTGCAAAAAAACAACTAAGTTCATAGAGCACCAAGGACTCCATAGTCCTTGTCGTCCTCCTCCTCCTCCCCCCCTGCTCCTCCTGCTCCTCCTCCTCTTCCTCCTCTTCCCTGCAAACCTCACTCCCTTCTAGCACTGATGACGTTACCTAGTTTGGTCATGAAACGTCTGCAAGAAATCAATCTTCTTTCCTTTGAAAATGGAACACACAAAGACGGAGACTTTCTCAGATGCGTGCGCCAACACTTAGCTTACACGCTTCGTCCCTCAACTGGCGGGCTGTTCTCGTGACCTCAGACTCAAACTAGGCCCCATCCGGATCCGTGTCCTGAATTCCATTCGGAAGCTTAACCTTCTTCCCGGGTGACAGGGCGGACTTTCTTAGCAAAACGTCCCTTAATTGGGGCTGATGGGAGAAATAGAACTAACCCTCCGATATTCATTTGTGCTAAATTAAGCCGTAATTTGAATGCTACGCATTATCATATGTCAAATTATCAGCCTCAGCAGAACATAAATTACGCCGAGCTGCCGGCTTCGGCAAAGTGGCGTGAATCACGATCCGATCCCAATCATTTGGCGTTCCTCATCTGCTGATTCCAAATTGCCTTAAGAGCGTTAATTAATGGAGCCTCAGAACATGATTGAAAGATCTGAGGGCCGCCATTCGGGGCTGCCAGTTACACACACACACACACACACGTGCGCGCACACACACAAGCTACAGAGTGTGGGCTTCGGATCACAAACTCAAAAGTCTGCAAATTGTAAATTGTTCGTCCTCAGAGTGGAGGAAATTGGGTCCCTTGTTTTCGCAAGAGACTCTGAAAAGATAAATCTCAGATTCAGGAAGTGCCAGAATAGGCGGATCCCAGATCAGGATGGGTTTAAAAAAAAAAAGTCAAGATGGCGGCCCCAGCCGTGAAATCAAAGCGACAACCTTATGAGGTGGGTTGGGCCGAGAGAGAATGATTGGCCCAAAGTCACTCAGATGGCTTTTGTGCCTAAGGCAGAACTAGAACTCACAGTCGGCAGGCGATTGGATTAAAGTCTCCCAGATGGCTTTTGTGCCTGAGGTGAGACTAGAACTCACCGTCTCCTGGTGATCGGCCCAAAGTCACCCAGTGGGCTTTCATCCCTAAGGCGGGAATAGACCTCCAGAGCCCCTTCCAAGCCCTAGGATTCTAGGAGAAACAGCAGCCCTTGGAAATCAAGCCTCTGATGATGGTGACTAAGGAGAAGAAATTGCATAGGTTCTCCTGCTTGAGCCGGGGGCTGGACTAGAAGACCTCCAAGGTCCCTTCCAGTTCTATTCTGATTAAGAGTAATCAAGTGCTGGGGGGGGGGATTAACCAGGAAGTATGTGAGATCCACCTAGACCCCTGACTTGGCATGCCTAATGTAGCCCCCTCTCCCAATTGCGAGAGCAGAACAAACTCTTATAACTATGATAGGCAGCAAAGGTATAACTAACAGAGAATGTAAGGTTTATGGTGAGAACATTTAATTTAATTGCCTCCAGAAATTGTGGGTGCTCCATTACTGGAGGTTTTTAAGCAGAGATTGGACAGCCATTTGTCTGAAATGGCATAGGGTCTCCTGCTTGAGCAGGGGGTTGGACTAGAAGACCTCCAAGGTCCCTTCCAGTTCTATTCTGATGTAATGATTTATTTCCTGGTATTGTAGCCAAGGAGTTGCTCTCCATGGTGCTGAAATATAACTCAAGCACTGTACTTTCCTGCTGTGGATTTCGCTCAAGAAAGGAGGATGAGAATGCTGAACGAATTACAGAAAAGATACAGGTTAGTCCTCATCTTAACAACCACAATTGAGCCCAAAATTTCTGTTACTAAGCGAGACAGTCGTTAAGTGAGTTTTGCCCCATTGTATGACCTTTCTGTCCACCGCTGTTAAGTGAATCACTGCAGTTGTTAAATAATAATAATAATAATAATAATAATAATACTAATAATAATAATAATAATAATAATAATAATAATCCCAGGTCCTTGGTAAGGACTCGATAGGTAGACAAAAATGTCAAATCCAGTCTGAACATCTGGCTGACTGTGTGATGATCAATAATAATAAAGTTGGAAGGGGCCTTGGAGGTCATCTAATCCAGCCCCCTGCTCAGGCAGGAAACCCTATATACCAAGTAACACAGTTGCTAAGTGAATCTGGCTTCCCCATTGACTTCACCTCTCAGAAGGTCGCAAAGGACATGCGACCGTCATAAATACGAGTTGGTTGCCCAGCGTCTGAATTTTGATCACGTGCCCACAGGGGAGGCTGCAATGGCCGTAAGTGTGAAAAATGGTTATAAGTCACTTTTTTCAGTGCCGTTGTAACTTTGAACGGTCACTAAATGAATGTTTATAAATCAAGGACTGCCTTTATGCCATCTAAAGCAGAAGGGTTTTTTTTTTAATGTCAAACACAGCACACAGCACAATATAACAAAATAAATCAGTACATTATCGGCCATAACAAACCACACTGCCACAGGTCTAGTAGCCGGTAGCAAAACGCAGCAGGCAGCTGTGGCACCTTTTTAGCCTAACACACATTTTTACTACAAGGCGTAATTGTGTCCGTGTCCTGTACTAAGCCTTCTCCAATGCTTGAATGTGGGGTTTAAATCGGGAGGAATTAAGGCAGGAAGTGGTGATAATGCAAATGTAGGTTAGAATATAGGAGCTAGATTAGAAGTACCCCATCCATTAGCGATTGTATTGTGTCAAAAACCCTTTGTGTTGGTTGAATCTTTTCCAGATATCCTGAAACCTTTTGATATAACGCCATTCCCCAGCCTCTCCCTCTACAGCACTGGCAGAGTTTCATTGTCCCCCAAAACAGCCACCTTGTAATCCAGAATCAAATGTCCTGGGAGATTATCTGGAGTGGTTCATACTCAAAGTAGAATTCAGTTATCCCTTAAGAAAGACGAGGGGTTTGAGATGAAGGACACATGGCTTCCTTTTCCTACACAGACAGGAGTCTGTCTAAGAAGGCTTGCATTGGAGAAGAAAGAAAGAAAGAAAGAAAGAAAGAAAGAAAGAAAGAAAGAAAGAAAGAAAGAAAGAAAGAAAGAAAGAAAGAAAGAAAGAAAGAAAG
>NW_015390937.1:0-12777 GCF_001527695.2 Protobothrops mucrosquamatus | reverse complement strand
GAAAGAAGGGAGGGGGAGGAAGGAAGGAGTGCAGAGGAGGAAGGGAGGAAGGAGGGGGAGGAAGAAAGAAAAAAGAGGAAGGAAGGAAGGAAGGAAGGAAGGAAGGAAGGAAGGAAGGAAGGAGGGGGAGAGAGGCAGAGAGGGAGGCAGGGAGGGATGGAAGGAGGAAAAAAGGAAAGAGGAAGAGGGGGAGGGATGGAGGATGAAGGAAGGAAGGAAGGAAGGAAGGAAGAAAGAAAGAAAGAAAGAAAGAAAGAAAGAAAGAAAGAAAGAAAGAAAGAAAGAAAGAAAGAGAGAGAGAGAGAGGGAGGGAGGGAGGAGGGAGGGAGGGAGGCAGATAGGATTCTGGCCACAGCTTGAAATTTAAAGAAGTGTTCTCCTGAGGCCATCCAAAGACACCAAGTAAAGCAAGATGGTCAAAACAGGCCTCTTTTAATATCCCAAAGTTTTTTGGGCCCATAGGTTGTTTCTCCCGAATGCATTAGAATGCTTCTCGGAGCGCTCCAATCCTCTACATTTCCCGCACCAAAGGATGGGAACCGATCGGTCCCTCCATCTTCCACTGTCGTTTGTCAGATTGCACTCGGAGTGCTTTAAATCTGCTTATTAAAGCCCGAAAGCAGTGCAGTCGTTTTCCTGCTGACAAGCTCGCCAAGAACCGAGGCGTTGCTAAGAACTTTCCAAGGGTCACTTGGTGGCCAGAAACAATGATATAAATAGAGCTGCATTGTGAAAATGTTCCCAACACGAGGAAGACTTTCACATTCTAAATATATGGTAATAATATGTCACAGATGTAAAGAACTCGGTGGCCTTGGAGGTCCCTTTGAGGAGACTCAGCAGATCAGCCTGTGTTTGCAGAAAGGCCTAGCTTAATGAAGAGAAGGACCAGGGGTGACATGAGAGCAATCTTCCAATATCTCAGGGGCTGCCCCAAAGAAGAGGGAGTCAAGCTATTCTCCAAAGCCCCTGAAGGCAGGACAAGAAGCAATGGATGGAAACTAATCAAGGACAGAAGCATCCTAGAACTAAGGAGAAACTTCCTGAAAGTAGGAACAATTAACCAGTGGAATGACCTGCCTCCAGAAGCGGTGAATGTTCCAACACTGGAGGTTTTAAAGAAGAGACTGGACAGCCATTTGTCTGAAATGGTATAGGGTTTCCTGCCTGAGCAGGGGGTTGGACTAGATGATCTCCAAGGTCCCTTCTTATTCTGCTCTGTTCTCCAAAGCGTCTGAAGGCAGGACAAGAAGCGACGGATGGAAACTAATCAAGGAGAGAAGCAACCTAGAACTAAGGAGAAATTTCCTGACAGTGAGAACAATTAACCAGTGGGACTACCTGCCTCCAGAAGCGGTGAATGCTCCAACACTGTTAAGAAGAGACTGGACAGCCATTTGTCTGAAATGGTATAGGGTTTCCTCCCTGAGCAGGGGGTTGGACTAGAAGACCTCCAAGGTCTCTTCCAACTTTATTATTATTGTTGTTGTTGTTGTTGTAGTTGTTGCCTGAGCAGGAGGTTGGACTAGAAGACCTCCAAGGTCCCATTATTATTATTATTATTATTATTATTATTATTATTATTATTATTATTATTATTATTATTATTATTATTACTATTACTATTACTATTACTATTACTATTACTATTACTATTATTATTAAAACTTTTTCCCTGTTCTCAGCTAGCGGCCACAAGGATCTACGAGGCCACCGCATTGACATTTTTAAAAAATGAAAAAAGGGGGAAAAAATCAAATGGATGACTAATAGTTATCATATTATCGGTAAATGTTTTTATATGCTAGGGAGTAAAAAAGAAAAACATAAAATACGTCAATCCTATAACAGTGGTCTCAAGTCCGTTAGATTTTTTTTTTTGTTATAGATTTTTTTTTTGTAAAAGAAGGTGTGCATTTTAGGTTTGTATTTTATTGATAATAATAACAACAACAATAACAATAATAACAATAATAATAATAAATTACAAGCCTAATATACACACCTTCTTTTACCAAAAAAAAAAAAAAATCTAACGGACTTGAGACCACTATTATAGGATTGACGTATTTTATGTTTTTTTTTTTTTACTCCCTAGCATATAAAAACATTTACCGATAATATGATAACTATTAGTCATCCGTTTGATTTTTTTTCTTTTTTCCATTTTTTAAAAAGGTCAGTGCGGTGGCTTCCTAGAAGCTCGTGGCCGCTAGCTGAGAACAGGGGGGGGGGGAGAAGTTCCAAGTCCTATTTTTGATATAAATAATATTGCAGGGGTGGATGACGGCCTAACAATTTCATTCCATTGGGTCAAAGTCAGCATGGCAATTAAGCGTTCAAAGCCAATTAAGGAACAAAACCTTTTCAGCTCTCTTTTGTGTGTGTTGTTGCCACGGATAAAGTGGGAGAGAGAATTGTTTCCATCTAATGGATACGTCCTTGTCCATCTCTTGGGAGGTGACTTCTGGTTGCTATTGTGATTTACAACTGGAGGGAAAACTTTCTACAGACTGATAGAGTTAGGACGTGAAGCATAGAATCATAGGACTGGAAGGGACCTTGAGAGGTCTTCTAGTCCAGCCCCGCCCCCTGCTCAAGCAAGAGACCCTATACCATTTCAGACAAACGGCTGTCCGGTCTCTTATTGAAAACTTCCAGTGATGGAGCACCCACAGCTTCTGAAGACAAGTTCTACTGATAGATAGACAATTTTCCCCCCATTAGTTCTAGGTTGAATCTCTCCTTGATAAGAACAGAACAGAAAGACAGAGTTGGAAGGGACCTTGGAGATCATCTAATCCAACCCCCTACTTAGGCAGGAGACCCTATGCCAGTGGTGGCGAACCTATGGCACGGGTGCCAGAGGCGGCACTCAGAGCCCTCTCTGTGGGCACATGCGCCGTCGCCCCAGTCCTAGGCCTTCAGCTGGGTTTTATAAAACCTTTTCACTTTAGGCCTCCGCCGCCATGTGCAAAAAAAAAAAAAAAGGTTCAATCAATCAGTCAATTTCAACTTCTCGCGGGGAAAAAAAAGATCTCGCAAAGTTGGAATTGATTGATTGAACTTTTTAGTCCCACCCAGTCTGCTGTTACCACCGCAGCCATGCCCACCCAATGGGCCACACCCACCCAATGGGCCACACCCACCCAGCACCTGATGATGTATAAGTGGGTTTTGGGTTGCAGTTTGGGCACTCGGTCTCTAAAAGGTTCACCATCACTGCTCTATGCTATTCCAGACAAAATGTCTGTCCAATCTCTTTTTAAACATTTGCAGTGATGACGCATATAATTGAGAATTATTTTCCCCACTAAAAGGAATATTTGGGGCATGCCTCGTTCTTTTCTCTTGCTACTGGGAGTTGAAGTCCACAATGTCTTCAAGTCACCAAGGTTGAGAACTTACTGCTCCAGACTGAATTTCAATCAGAATCAACCTGGAAGGGACATTAGAGGTCATCAAGTCCAACCTCTGCTCAGGCAGGAAACCCTATACCATTTCAGATAAATGGCTGTCCAGTCTCTTCTTAAAAACTTCCAGTGTTGGAGCATTCACAACTTCTGGTGGCAAGCCGTTCCACTGGTTAATTGTTCTGTCAGGAAATTTCTCCTTAGTTCTAGGTTGCTTCTCTCCTTGGTTAGTTTCCATCCGTTGCTTCTTGTCCTGCCTTCAGGCACTTTGGAGAATAGCTTGACTGCCTCTTCTTTGGGGCATCCCCTCAGATATTGAAAGACTGCTATCATGTCACCCCTCGTCCTTCTCTTTGTTAGACTAGACATATCTCATTCTCTCAATAGTTTAGCCTCCAATCCCCTGATCATCTTTGTTGCTCTTCTCTGCACTCTTTCTAGAATCTCAGCATCTTTTTTATATCATGCTGACCAGAATTGGATGCAGTATTAATACTAGCACAGCAGATACAGTTAAAAATGCAGATGTAGTCTTTGTGAATGCTTAGGATCAGAACGTTATGTAATGGGAATGCCTTGATTTCCATGTTTCCTCTTTGTTGGGATCACTCTGAGTTTTACACAAGAGTGGAGTCCTACTACAGAACCAGACAGAGAAGAGATCATTCCATCTAATCAGATAGCCTGCTTTTGAACCCAGAGGTTCTATTATTATTATTATTATTATTATTATTATTATTATTATTATTATTATTATTATTATTATTATTATTATTATTATTATTATTATTATTATTTATTGAATTTATATACCGCCCTATCTCCCTTACGGGACTCAGGGCGGTGAATAGGCGATAATAAAAACCACGATAAATATACACAAATTTCTGTTCTAAAATCAAATTAAATAACAGGCCTGCTCTAAAAATACCCCATGCAAAACCCCCACTAAAACATAATCAAACTATGCCAGGCCGGCCGCACGAAATAGATGGGCCTTCAGGGCTCGGCGAAAAAGGCTCAGGTCTGCAACTGTACGTAGGTCGGGGGGTAGGTCGAATAACAGATTTTGACCGAATAACAGATTTTGAAAGAGATCTTCTAGTCCAGGGGTCCCCAACCCCCGGTCTGTGGACCGGTATGGGGCCACGACATGCCAGCAACCGGTCCGCACAAACAAGCAAAGCCTCATCCGTGGGATGCAGGCAGTACACAAAACCACGCACCCTCCAGTCCATGGAAAAACCTTTCTCCACAGAACCGGTCCCTGGGGACCTCTGGCTTAGAATGTCGTAAAAGCAAAACACTAAAAATTAACAAAACGTGAGATAAGTTAGGAACCAATTCCAAATGGTTGCTCAAATTTCTTAAATCCTAAGGCACTTTTCCCAGCCATTCGTGGCTCACGCTAAGCAGGGATTCTGAGAGTCGAAATCCAGTGTATACAGTTGTCCCAGGATGGGAAGACTGGTATAAAGCAATTTAAAAGGCCTCTCCCCACACACTTCCTGCAGTTTTAGGGAGATCTGGGACACACTTTAAGGGGTATACAGGTCCCACATGAAAAGGCTTTAAAACAGGGGTCCCCAATCCCCGGTCCGCGGCATGCCAGTAACTGGTCCGCACAAACAAGCAAAGCCCCATTCGTGGGATGCAGGCAGCACACAAAACCACACACCCTCCAGTCCGTGGAAAAAAACTCTCTCCACGGAACCGGTCCCTGGTGTTGGGGACCTGTGTTCTAGTCCAACCCCCTGAGATTTCATTCTCCAGCAGCAAAGGTAAAGAAAGAAAGGACCCTTGGCTGCTTCTCTAGGATCTATTTTGGGAAGGAGAATTTCTTCTTAGATTTTATCCCAAGGAAAAGCTTTCTGACAAACAAAATCAACTTGGGGTACAGATTCACGCTCACAACCATGTGTGACTAACTTAACCCCTGCGGTGATTAACCTTAACCACCGTGGCCAGAAAAGTTGCAAAATGGAGACAAACTCCCTTAACGACTGTTGGAAATTTGGGGTTCAGGTGTGATCGTTAAGTCGAGAACCGCCTATAATTTATTTGCTATGGCATGTGAAACACAGCAATTGTGTTAACACGGGTTCAAGGTTTAGCTTTTTGTGACAAGTACCCAAATGTTGTTAGGACAGGAAAGAAAAAAACAGAAGAACAGAGTTGGAAGGGACCTTGGAGATCATCTAATCCAACCCCCTACTCAGGCAGGAAACCCTATACCATTTCAGACACATGGCTGTCCAGTCTCTTCTTAAAAACCTCCAGTGATGGAGCATCCACAACTTCTGGAGGCAAGTAGTTCCACTGGCTAATTGCTCTAACTGTCAGGAAGTTTCTCCTTAGTTCTAGGTTGCTTCCCTCCTTGATTAGTTTCCATCCGTTGCTTCTTGTCCTGCCTCCAGGCGCTTTGGAGAATAGCTTGACTCCCTCTTCTTTGGGGCAGCCCCTGAGATATTGGAACCCTGCTATCATGTCCCCCCTTGTCCTTCTCTTTATTAAACTAGACATACCCAAATCCAGCAATTCTTTAGCAAGGAAGACCATAACTATAAAATCCCACTGATTTCAACAATCGGAGTTCTCACAGCGTTCCAGACAATTTGATTTGGAAAGAATCAACGCTTTTCTTTCTACTGTTGAATGCAGCAAATACGTGTGATTGTTTATACTGCTATATACTGAATATTTCCTTCTGCTCTGAGAAATTGGATGATGGCAGTAAAAATCCTCTTCTGTGTTTACAGAGAGGATTTTTATTGCCTTCAATGAATTTCTCTCTGCGCGAAAGGAAATATTCAATATACAGTAGTATACCCACAGTTCGGAAGAAGCAGAAAAAATGAACAAAAGAGGTTGACAAGCATTTAAGGCGCAGGAAAATAATGTTTAAAAGAATAAGGATTTTTTTCTAAGCATGGATTAGACTGCTCCCTTTATATTAAAGATTTATTATGTTTTATCAATGAGAATAAAACACAAAACGGAAGATCTATACACCTAATAGTAACAACCAAAAATACTTGCGCACAAAAAAGGAAAAAGGAAAAAGGAAAAAAAACGACCCAAATATCAAATAAGTCCCACATTAAACATAGAAAAAAACAATCCACCCTGATTGGATGCCAGTATAATATTTGGGCTAACCAGTTGACTGTCTTTTTAAATTTCTTTTTCTTTCACTTTTTATATATATTAGATGTTGGGGCGATTTGATGATTAGACAGAGACCTCCTCATCTGAAATATTTGTTTATCTAATATATTTTTCTTGTTAAATAAGGATGAGAAAGTTTATAACTATTTGCAAACCCAGTATATAAGGAGAGGAGAATTTATCTGGTTTTTTAAAAAAATTCTTTTCAGCATCCAGCCAAAAATTTGTATTTCTATATTTTTATATGTAATACTTATATATTTCTAAAAATTAGAAATGCGCCACAGCAAAAATGTCTTTTTCCCCCTTATGGCAAGACTCTTAGTTCATCCAGAAATAAAGCTTACGTTGTATTTCCAATAAATAGATAATAGACAGATAAAATTCACTCACACACCTATACGTGACTTTAAAAAAAAAGGAACAGCTATTGCAAAAAAAGGGGGAAAGAATGAATAGATAGAAGCGTGAATAAATAACATAACATATATTTGTAATATGGGGCACACTATTAGAATAGAATAGAATAGAATAGAATAGAATAGAATAGAATAGAATAGAATGGAATGGAATGGAATGGAATGGAAGAGAAGAGAAGAGAAGAGAAGAGAAGAATGGAAGAGAATAGAATAGAATAGAATAGAATAAACAGATTGTAGAATAGATGAGAAGAGAAAATAGAAGAGAAGAGAAGAGAAGAGAAAATATAATAGAATAGAGAACAGAACAGAACAGAATAGAATAGAAAATATAGAATAGAATAGAATAGAATAGATTGTAGAATAGAATACAATACAATAGAAGAGAAGAGAAGAGAAGAGAAGAGAAGAGAACAGAACAGAACAGAACAGAACAGAATAGAATAGAAATAAGGAATAGAATAGAATAGAATAGAATAGAATAGAATAGAATAGAACTGGAAGGGACCTTGGAGGTCTTCTAGTCCAGCCCCCTGCTCAAGCAGGAGAACCTATATTATTTTCCATTTTCTCAACTTCTCTTTTCAATCTGTTCCTCAAAGCAAGGTATGCAATCCACGCAACTTTAAAAAAGAGATTGGACAGCCATTTGTCTGAAACGGTATAGGGTTTCCTGCCTGAGCAGGGGGTTGGACTAGATGACCTCCAAGCTCCCTTCCAACTTTACTATTATTATTATTATTATTATTATTATTATTATTATTATTATTATTATTATTATTATTATTATTATTATTATTATTATTATCATTATATAAAAAGGAACATCTATTGCAAAAAAAGGGGGCGGGATGAGAAGAACGAATAAAACATATGCCAATAAATAACACCGCATAGCATTGTAAGGCAAGGATGCCCGGTAGTATTTATCCCATTTTCTCTTTTCTCAAATTCTCTGGTCCTCAAAAAAAAAAAAGACAGATACCAGGGCAACCGAGGGAACACAACTGATGGCTAGTGCTGGATTTGGAAGGGAAGTTTTAAAAACACACACGTGGAGAGAATGAAGAGAAGGAGGGGGGGGGGAAGCATACATACGTAAGAATAAAAAGAAGAGGCTAACAACTTAACAAGCCGACAATTGCAGCTGAAAAAGATTGAAGAAGTTACCGGGATGGAGAAGTTGAAGAAGCAGATTGAATGTTGAGGTTTGGTTCCTGTAGAGTAGACGGTCTCTCCAAAAGTTGTAGGCTGATCTTGTATTTTGCCTTCCAGGGGTTCAGCACCCCTTCCTTTCACCCTGTAGGAGAGGGGCTGGTAAGGTTGCAACTCGGATTTTTTTCCACCCTTTGGGAGAGAATTTCTGTTCTCCTTTTTATTGACGCCCCGTTTCCTCCTGTCATTGAGCCCCGGCTCAGCCTATGCTGAGCCAATAAGGAAAAAGCAAAGCTTTAAATCAGAATAAAAAAAGCATTGCTCTGGCTTGGAAGTGCCACGCCAGAAAACCAGGAGAAGGGGGAGGAAAACTGACCCCAGCGTTGGGCAGGACTTGGGAAGGAGGGTGTTTTGAACTCGGGTCCGAAGAATAATTTGGAGATCCAACTGGAGCCGGGATTGCACGAGAATAAATAAAAATGAGATCCAGGCAGCTGTGAAGAGAGAAGAAATATTTATTGCTAAAAGCAAAAGAGTTTGCTTTTGGGGCAGGTTGCAAAGAAATGGGGTACAGTGGCAGTTTTTTTATAGGGGGAGCTTATCCAGGGTGTCATGTGCTGGTTCTAGGGTGACACTTCTTGAGGGGCATGTGTGTGTCTCTGTGTGTGTGTGTGTGTAGCTATGTTTATTCTTGTGCAGTTCCCTCTGGGAGACATAATTGAATGAACTCTTAATAATAATGATAAAGTTGGAAGGGACCTTGGAGGTCATCTAGTCCAACCCCCTGCTCAGGCAGGAAACCCTATACCATTTCGGACAAATGGCTGTCCAGTTTCTTCTTAAAAACTTCCAGTGTTGGCGCATTCATCGCTTCTGGAGGCAGGTTGTTCCACTGGTTAATTGTTCTAATTTGTTTGTGTTTGCAGACCTCATCCTTTGATATGTGGATTAGGTCTGGGTGACTTGTCCAGGTGGCACGTGCTGGTTCTAGGGTGACACTTGAGGGGCATGTGTCTGTCTGTGTGTGTGTGTGTGTGTGTGTGTGTGTGTGTGTGTAGCTATGTTTATTCTTGTGCAATTCCCTCTGGGAGACATAATTGAATGAACTCTTGTTTGTGTTTGCAGACATCCTCCTTTGGTATGTGGATTAGGTCTGGGTGACTTATTTGAGGAAGCTGGCTAATTTGAGTGGATTCACTTAGTTTCAGCTTGACTGTCAATGATCTAGTGGAGACACTGGTTCTCAGACCCTTGTGGATTAAAATAGGAGCCAGCCGTGTGCTGCAGCTGCCAAAAGGCCAACACAGTGCTAGGCTGCATCAATAGAGGGATAGAATCAAGATCACGTGAAGTGTTAATACCACTCTACAATGCCTTGGTAAGGCCACACTTGGAATACTGCATCCAGTTTTAGTCACCACGATACAAAAAAAGATGTTGAGACTCTAGAAAGAGTGCAGAGAAGAGCAACAAAGATGATTAGGGGACTGGAGGCTAAAACATATAAGGAAAGGCTGTTGGAATTGGGTATGTCTAGTTTAATGAAGGGAAGGGCGAGGGGGGACAGGATAGCAGTGTTCCAATATCTCAGGGGCTGCCCCAAAGAAGAGGGAGTCAAGCTATTTTCCAAGGCGCCTAAAGGCAGGACAAAAAGCAACAGATGGAAACTCATCAAGGAGAGAAACAACCTAGAACTGAGGAGAAACTTCCTGACAGAACAATTAACCAGTGGAACAACCTGCCTCCAGAAGCAGTGAATGCTCCAACACTGGAAGTTTTCAAGAAGAGACTGGACAGCCATTTGTCTGAAAAGGTAGAGGGTTTCCTGCCTGAGCAGGGGGTTGGACTCAATAACCTCCAAGGTCCCTTCCAACTTTATTATTATTATTATTATTATTATTATTATTATTATTATTATTATTATTATTATTATTATTATTATTATTATTATTATTATTATTATTATTATTATTATTATTTACATTCTGATGACCAGACCTTGGTCAGTTTTATATATATTTTAAGAACTAGACAAACGTTGAAGTCCAAGGATGGTGGGGTAAAGGGAAATTAAGTTCTCTGTGGTTCAAAGTTCCTGCGGCAGGCAAGGGTAAAAATTCAAGCAGAAGAGCGAAGTGGGGGAAGGAGAGCACTTACATACACTCAATTGTACGTTTAATTAATATTCACCCTAATGGAAGACGGTCTGTGATTAAACGCTGACATTTTGCTGGGACAAAGACAATTAAGCACCAAGGTAAAAGAAAAAGAAAAAGAAAAAGAAAGGAATATATGTAATGGGAAAGTTAAGTTTTGAACTTGATCATAGTTAATAGCTTGGGGAGGGGCGAGGAGAAGGTGGGCGTTAATTTGTCTTTATGTCACATCGTAATTCTTGTCTTTTTTTTCCCTTTCGAATCCAGCTGCATTTTGCCAGTGCCAAATGGCAAAAAAAAAATAAAAATAGAGTTATTTGAAGTTTTCTGAGCTTCCTTTGAGCTGCTTTCTAAAATGCTGGGTTTTTTTTTAAGTCATCCACTTATAACTGTTCGTTTAGTGACCGTTCGTAGTTACAGCGACACTGGAAAAAGGGACTTATGACCGATTTTCACACTTAACGACCGTCACAGCATCTCCCACAGTCACGCGATGAAAATTCAATTGGCAACGGGGCTGCACAGACAGTCCTCGACTTACGACCACAGTTGAGCCCAAAATTTCTGTTGCTAAGCGAAACGTTTGTTCAGTGAATTGTGGTCCCGTTTTACAACCTTTGTTTCCACCGTCGTTAAGTGAATCACTGCAGTTGTTAAGTGAGTCACACGGCTGTTAAGTGAATCTGGCTTCCCCCAGGGACTTTGCTTGTCGGAAGGCCGCAAAAGGGGATCACGTGACCCCGGGATGTTGCAACAGTCATAAGTACATGCCAGTTTCCAAGCATCTGAATTTTGATCACATGACCAGGGTCGTAAGTGTGAAAAACGGTCCTAAGTCCCTTTTTCAGTGCCGTGGTGACTTCAACTGGTCATTAAACGAACTGTTGTAAGTCGAGGAGTACCTGTATTTATGACAGTTTCAGTGACTCCCTTTTGCGACCTCCTGACAAGCAAAGTCAATGGAGAAGCTGGATTCACTTAACGACCATGTTACTAACTGAACGGCGGCGATTCATTTAACAACTGTGGCAAGCCAGGTCGTAAAGCAGGACGGATTTCACTTAATTGCTCAGCACTGGCAATTTGGGGTTCAGTTGTGGACGTTAGTCGAGGACTATCTGTACATTTATCCGATTATTCCTTTTATTAAAACGGGCACAAAACCAGCATTAATCAAAGGAGTCGCACTCGGTTCTTAAAGGGAAAAAATGAAGCAAGGATAACTTTAAAAAAACAACAACGATGTACAGGTAAAGGAGCCGTCACAAATATGTCACGTCCATCACGTCATGGAGCCAATGATGAAAAGGGCATTGTTTGCATGATGATGTCATGACACATATATGATGCCCCCTCTTCCCTCCCTCCCTCCCTCCCTCCCTCCCTCCCTGACACCCACAGATTGCACTTTAACATTGAATAGTCATCTGCTTTTGAACTTAACCATCTGGAGTGCAAAACTTTGCCACTGATTTTTACCTGTTGGTGGGGAAAATATAAAGGTGTCATCCTTGCACCTGGGGAAAAGAATAGAATAGAATAGAATAGAATAGAATAGAATAGAATAGAATAGAATAGAATAGAATAGAATAGAACTGGAAGGGACCTTGGAGGTCTTCTAGTCCAGCCCCCTGCTCAAGCAGAAGAACCTATACCATTTCAGACAGGTGACTGTCCAGTCTCTTCTTAAAAACCTCCAGTGATGGAGCACCCACCACTTCTGGTGGCAAGCTGTTCCACTGGTTAATTGTCCTCACTGTTAGGAACCCAAGTCCTGCAACTGTTCTTCACATGTTTTAGTCTCCAGGGCTTTGATCATCTTAGTTGCTTCCTATACCATCTCAGACAAATGTTCAGTCTCTTGAAAACCTCCAGTGATGGAGCACCCACAACTTCTGGTGGCAAGCTGTTCCACTGGTTAATTGTTCTCACTGTCAGGAAGTTTCTCCTTAATTCCAGGTTGCTTCTCTCTTTGGTCAGTTTCCAACCATTGTTTCTCGTCCTTCCCTCTGGTGCTTTGGTGAACAAAGTGACCCCCTCTGCCTTGTGGCAGCCCCTCAAATACAGCGTGCCTGGCTGAGGAATTCTGGGAGTTGAAGTCCACAAGTCATAAAAGGGCCAAGGTTGAAGACCCCTGCCCTACGGGTTAAACATTGTGACTGCATTCACACACTGTGGTTAAGTTGTGCTTTATTCAATAAACCACAAACGGTTGGCTTTCCACAATACACTAGACTAGGGCCTAAACTTTAATTGACAAAGCAGGCTGCCGTGCTACAGCTTAGCCAATTCAGGTAGTCCTCGACCTATGACCGTAATAAGCCTGCCCATTGTGGTCCTTCAGTCGTGACCAACCTGATTTCATTACTTTTTTTTTTTTTGCGCTGATCTTTAAGCAAACGCCACCGTCATTAAGTCAACCAGCTGTTCGCTATGGAGTAATTTTCACGAAAACCAGAAGTAAAT
>NW_015390936.1:20448-31243 GCF_001527695.2 Protobothrops mucrosquamatus | reverse complement strand
TCACAACACCATGAAACTGTGACAGAAAAAGCCAGCCGTAAGCTTAAAGAACATGAGGATTATTGATTGATTATGGCCCATCAAGTCACTTTCAACTCTTAGCGACTAGGTAGATAGATTTTCTCTATAATGATCTATCCCTAACTTGCTGGTTCAAGTTTCTCATAGTGTACTCATTGCCACCGTAATTGAGTCTGCCACCATAATTGAGTCTGCTGGTCATCCTCTTCTTCTCTTTCCCTCCATCTTTCTCAGGATTAGTGCCTTTTCAAGAGAGCTGGGTCTTCGCTTAATGCAGTGGTGGCGAACCTATGGCACAGGTGCCAGAGGCGGCACTCAGAGCCCTCTCTGTGGGCACGCGTGCTGTCGCCCCAGTCCTAGGCCTTCAGCTGGGTTTTATAAAACCTTTTCGCTTTAGGCCTCCGCCACCGTGTACCAAAAAAAAAAAGGTTCAATCAATCAGTCAATTTCAACTTCTCGTGGGGAAAAAAAAAGATCGTGCAAAGTTGGAATTGATTGATTGAACTTTTTAGTCCCACCCAGTCTGCTGTTACCACTGCAGCCACACCCACCTAATGGGCCACACCCACCCGGCACCCGACGATGCATAAGTGGGTTTTGGGTTGCAGTTTGGGCACTCGGTCTCTAAAAAGTTCGCCATCACTGGCTTAATGTGTCTGAGCATAAGGATAAACCTGCAGCGAAAACCAAGATTGCAAGATTGCAAGGGTCTACAATGCAACATTTTGATGCAAATTTCCCCCTTGTTGTTTGTAGTCTATAGTTCAGCTCAAAGGACAGTTCATAGTAGGCCACATTGCCTAGGTTAGTACATCCACCAACAATGCACAACTGATTTCTAGAATTTATGAGCAGCACAAGCTGCAGTGAATGCCACAAATTCACCTAAGGTTACAATAATGAAGAAACCTGACACGGAATAAATCTCATTAAACTCCACAGGTTTATTTTTAAGCAGATATTTATGAAGTTCAATCTGAAAAGGATTAGACCATCATTTTCCAACCTGGTGGTCTCCAGATGTGTGGGAGTATGACTCAGCCTGCCAAATACTGGGGTTTGAGGAGGCTGGTTAAGAAAACTGCATAGATTTTGAGTTATCAGCCACCTGATTAGTCAAAGAATCTCAAAAGTATGAGTTTCCACTGAAACTTCTAATTACAACTCTTGATGAGGGGAAACACCAGGGAAGAGTAATATACAGGCTTTCCAATGGAATCAGCCTGAACTCTTAAAAAATAAAGCAGAACTGATTTGAAGGGTATTCATGTAACTCTTCGGTTGCATTCTTAAGTAAGGAAATAACAAATGTACTAATTAATAAAGTCATCATTTACATGATGTTTTGTAATATTTAAAATACCTTCCATATATTTAACAATCTTTTAAAGATATTCCATGTAATTTTCACTCATGAAATATAGAAATCTGTTAACAAAAACAAAATATTTTTCCATCTGGACCAGTGGTTCTCAACCTTTTTAATGCCGCGACCCCCAACCGGTCGTAAGTCGAGGACTAAACCGGTCGTAAGTCGAGGACTAAACCGGTCGTAAGTCGAGGACTACCCAACTGGTCGTAAGTCGAGGACTTTCCCTGCCCGGGAGCGCCGCGCATGCGTGGTTCTGCCCCCTGCACCGGCCGAGGCGTAGCTGCCAAGCGGCAGAGACGGAGTAGGCTGACCACCAGCTGGCCCAGCTCAAGGGAGGTAAGGCATCGCCGGAAAAGGGGAAAAAAATGGCGGACAGCCTTGCTTGGCGACCCCCGTGAAATGGTCGATCGACCCCAAATGGGGTCGCGACCCATAGGTTGAGAACCGCTGATCTAGACCAGCCTTTCTCAACCAGCTGCCTTCTGTTTGTGTACATGTAGTCCTTGACTTACAATAGTTCATTTAGTGACCATTCAAAGTTACAACAGCATTGGAAAAAGTATCTTATGATCGTTTTTCACACTTACAGTCATTGCAGCATCCCTATGCTCAATTGATCAAAAATTCAGACTACTATACTACTACTTTTATACTACTATAGAAATGTAAAAAGTTGAGATTTGATTTTAATGTCTGATTTTACTGCAACAGAGAGAGTCAGAAGTCAATGCCTTTTGTTTTTCTCCCCCCGTTCTTCACACTGTTTTGTTTTCCCTTTCTCTACTGTTGTCCCCTACTATTTGCTTTTGTATTTTCACATTTTATGTTATAAATGAATAAAACGTAATTTAAAAAAATTCAGATGCTTGGCAAGTGACTCATATTTATGACAGTTGCAATGTACCAGGGTCATGTGATCACCTTTTGCAACCTTCTGACAAGCAAAGTCAAGGGGGAAACCGGATTCACTTAACAACCTTGTTACCAACCCAACCGCTGAAATGATTCACTTAATAACTGTGGCAAGAAGGATTGTAAAATGAGGCAAAACTCACTTAACAACCGCCTCATATAGCAACAAAAATTTTGCGCTCAATGTTGGTTGTAGGTTGAGCACTACTTGTATTAGGTTTGCAATTCCCAAAATTTCTACCCCACTTGGATTAACTGTCTGAAATTAACTCAGATTAAATAATGTGTAGAGATAAATATGGAGTTTCCTAACCATTTGAATGGCAATGACATAGTTAAGAGCTAAAAATAGCAGAAATCACCTTCAAATTTTCTTGTAAATGTAAGCCAACTGTATTCCAGCCTATATATGAGTAAATGACAGTATCACTACTCTTTCTGCTTACTGCTTTCTGCTATCTGTATTATTGCTTCTTATAGTTGTAAACCACAAGCCTAACATAGCTTTCCTGATTTAATTGAGCACTTCTTCCTAGGACCTGGATGAAATTTATGTCCTAATGTATCTAATATGTCATTTGTCAGCATTATCCTCTTGATCCATGTTCAGTTCATTAGCTACAATAACGCCATGTCTTCTTGGAAATGCTACTGCCTAGGCAACTAATATATCTATACAATGTGTACCCTTGGTCTTGTCTAATATTTCAGATTTATTGCCCTTCTGAATATGACTAGTGCTTTCCAGTTTTATGAGTTCTTGCAGAAATTGGAAAAGAATGCAATTCCCTTCTGACTTAGTTCCTTTAAGTTTACTTAGGCACATGATGGATCATTTTAGCTAGCTGAAATATGCAAAAATTAATACATAGATAAGCCCCACCCTGCATTATTCAGTTAAAAAAATTTGGCAGAGCAATTCTTCCCATGTGTCTCTATCATCTTTCTCCCCCTTTAATGAAATCATCCAATTGACATCCAAGCTAGTGTTGTGAAGAAGAAACAGATGATTTGCTCTGTGCTTGAGAGAAAGCTTGATTGGAATGAAAAGTGTCCCAAGCTGTTTTTTCTCTTGCAAAAAAGGTGCTAGAATGAGTCAGATATACAAAAATGAAAAGATTTTCTGAATTAAATCAAGTCACTGTTTTAAGACATCTAACTAATGAAAGATTGTTTTAATACACACATTTATATTACCCTTTAATGTAGCCTTTTCCAACATGATATACTCCAGTTGTGTTTATATATCCCAGTATTCTCTCTGAGGTTACAGTTGGCTGTGCCGGCTGGAGATTCTAGGGGTTGTATCTTAATTCCATCTAAACAGATCAGGTTGGAGGAGATACCCCACTTTTCCATCACCAAAAAACAAAAACAAAACCCAAGCAGGTGGATTAGACTAGAAGGTCTGTATCTCATTACCAGCATCACAATATTCCCTGACTCAGGATTTTTTTTTATTCCTAGCATTTTTTTAATAAATTCAGAGTCCATTTCCCCCCACATCTACACAATATTGATTCATTAGTTACCACAGTAATTGACTAACCATCTTATTTCCTGACCTTGACCCTGTGGTCTGAAAGAGAGTGACTATACAACTTTTATGCCTAAGGCAGGACTAGAACTCACAATCTTCTTGTTTTTAGCCTCATGCCTTAACCACTAGATCAAACTGGCTAACTTCCCTGAGCCAGTTATAGTGCATTTTTAGAGTGCATAGGTGCAGTTTGTCTTAATTGCATGTGCATTACTAGGGAGAAATTATTTTTCTTATCTGCTTGGTTTAAACAGCAGATAAAGTTTTTTCCCTGTTCTCTAGCCCAAAACTAAGCCCGTGAAGGAAACTTTCATTACAGATAACATAGAAAATTGAAAAAATAATGACAGGGAGAAAGACTTTGGATAAACTGTACTTTTATTTAGCTTAACTTCATTTTCTGTTTTCTTCATTGTAATGGATGGGTTAGTTAAATCTGCATATGCTTTTGATTATAAAAGAAAGAACTTGTTGAACTTTGAATTTCTTTGCTCAGAGTGTAGAAGAATTGTCAGGCACAAAAAAACAGGAGCCAGGATAGAGTTCAAAAGTACTATACATTTATTTCATGCTGCTTATGCATGCATGCTACTAATGGTCATTGAAAATTGGCAAAGAGTGAACAGAATTCACAGGGGGCTAGACTTGGATCTCTTGTGGGAATGTAATGACTCCCAAACTGATGATGCATTTGGCCCAGCCTTTGGGTACAGCCTGGTCATCTCCTACAATGGATTTCTCAAAAGTGAGGCCCAACAGTACCCGACTGAATTACTGTAAATAAATATGCACCAACATACTGCATATTGAAAATTACATTTAAAATGTCACCTGTGCACGTCTCTTCTAAAATGAGTCCCATTCATTTCAGTGGGATTACCCCTAAGAACGTAGGCCTGGGAATATTGAATACTGCGTCCAAGAGTGCCTGCAGTGTCATGGATTCCCCATCTCTTCTTCTGAAATATGCGTTTTCATTTGATGACAAGAACTGTCTATTTAAGGATGAAGAGTCTGCTCCTTATACAGGTAGTTCTTGAGGTGTTACCATAATGGAGCCTCCCATCACAGTTGTAACTTGTGGCAGTCATTAAATGGTTGGTCATGTGACCAATCTGGTTTTATTGCTTTTATTGTAGTTGGTTGTTAAGCATACCAATGTCTTACGTGGATGCAGTTTTACCAAAAACCAGAAGTAAATGCCAGTTTTTGGCAAAACTGTTATAAAATGCAATCATGTGACTATGAGATGCTGCAAACAACCGTAAATGTGATCTGGTTATCGATGCCCAAAGTGTGATCATGTGACTGCCGGGAGGGTGTTTCTGATTTTCGAAACTTCAAATCTGGGTTGTAAGTATCTACCAGGTAGGTCCGTTGAAACTTCAAATGATTGCTAAGAATGGACAAAAATACAAAGCCTGTTTTAAGATTATGTTTTTGAATTACAGTTTTGATAAACAATTCAATTTATAATAATTTTAAGAATTTGCTGCCTGGATAATTCTGTTGGCATACAAACATATTTAATTTATTGGTCTAATTTTTCAATTAACTAATAGCACTTAGCCAGAGCTGTTTTATTTAGTGGTGCTAATACTCAGATTAGGAAATGCTTATTGTGAGCTATTTTATATAGAGATATATATAGATATTATGGGGTTATTGCAAAGTACCATATTAAACTAATAACACTTGGAGAACATTTGTTCACAATGTTTTTTTCTTGCTATCCATCTCTTCACTGGTTCTCAAGAAATTGCAGATTAGAAGAAGTTATTTTAACTTACACTGAGTGTATCATTGTGCCAGGTCAAAAGTACACAGTGTCCTCCTGCTATGTCTATCCTTTACTTTAATGGGAGTTAACAAAACCCTTTTTGGTATTTTAAACCTCCTGTCTTGATAATTCTCACTCTTCAGTAACTTTGCCATAAAAGGTTATTCATAAAAGGTGCCTACAACTTTTTGACAAGATAAGCAATCTGATACTCTTCAGTTTTGGACTATAGCTCCCAATAAAGTTTGCTCTCAGATTTTGTTTGTCTGCCTATAGATTATGGGAGTTGTAATCCAAACCATCTGAAGGGCTGTTTATCCATTGTGTTTATTCTTGAGAAACACATGTGTTACTGTAAGAGGAAACTGCTATTTTTTAGCACCATGGCCTCTGTAAAACTGCCATAGGCATTTGATATAAAAGCCCTGCCAACTGGCAGCATCTTGTGGATGTTATTTCATCTAAAAAAAAAACCCCTCTCAAATAAAACAGGAAAAGATCAGGAGGGTTCTTGGAGATTACTAAGAAATCCCAGGATTGTAATCTAGAGCAGGAGATAAAACAAAAAAGCAGTGGCAAAACACTTCATTATTGCTGCTTTTAAAAAATCATGGATATGCCTATCTAGCTAAGTTTGCTTCAAGGGACTCTTTATATTTACCTTATACAAAATGTATACCTCGTATACCTTTTATACAATATGAAAATTAAGTATTAAGGGGGCACTTTGCCTTTTATTCATTGTTTTCAAAAGGCTCCTTCATTAGATCTGTTAGTCTTTGTTACAGGAGCATTTTAGTGCCTTGAAATGGAGGCAGTAGAAGCACGATAGAGATCACCATTGGGGATAGGAAATGTCATGCTGATATTATTCTCTCTTTACTCAAGTTACCCCTTCATCAAACAAGAGTTACAAAAAAGGCAGTGGATGGTAGAAGGAATTGTATGTGTGTGTGTTATATAATTGTATAAATTGCAACCATGAGGTTTATAATTTAGAAGACTCCTCTTCGTATTCTGGTAATATGTTTTCCATTCTCAAGACAAGAAGATCAGGGAAGGAGAAAGGGAGTCTTATAGAAGAGAATATAAATATAGAGAGATGGTCCTCTACTTACAACTGTTCATTTAGTGACTGTTCAAAGTTACAACCTTAACCCAATGGTCACATGTTCAAAATTCAGACACTTGGTAACTGACCCATATCTATGATGGCTCCAGTGTTCCAGGGTCATGAAATCACCTTTTGTGACCTTCTGACAAGCAAAGTCAAGAGGGAAGCCAGTTTCACTTAACAACTGTGTTACTAACTTAACAACTACAGTGATTCACTTAACAACTGTGGCAAGAAGGGTCGTAAAATGGAGCAAAATTCATTTAACAACTGTCTTATTTAGCAACACAAATTTTGGACTCAGTTGTGGTCATAAGTTGAGGACTACCTATAGATATATATTTTGTGTGTGTATATATATATATCGAGCTCTTTAGCTCTCATCAGCTAGTCATACCCTTCTGAGATTCGAACCTGGTCAGCTTGCATGTTAGGCAGCTGTATTAACATGCTGTATTAGCTGTATTAGTTGTATTAACATGCAAGCTGCCCAGGTTCGAATCTCAGAAGGGTATGACTAGCTGATGAGAGCTAAAGAGCTCGAAATAGCTATACTAGTATCCCTTTAACTCTTTGTCAGCTACAAAATTTTGAATTTACAGTTGTCGCAGTAGTGATGTCTGCCTGCAAAAAATGCTCCTAGACTGGAGCAAAATATTATTAAACTGATATTTGGTTTATTTTGGGTAAGAGACTTCCAGTTAATACTAATTTCTGGCTAAAAGAAAAATGACTCATTCCAGTCAAAGAAAGAATGAAATTCCCACCCTTGGACATTAAGATGCACGTGTAATCTAGCCTTTTCTCCAGTTTTTTTCTTGTGTGTTGGAATATTATCCAGATTCCCAGGACGAAAGGAATGCATTCCAGAGGAGCAAGAGACAAAGGATGAAGGCAGCTTCTCCCTAATAGTTCCCCTAATATATATTTTATGGTACAAGTAGTTTGTTTTAGTTTGGAAATATTTTTGTCTATTTGGTGAGAAACAATAAAGACAACTGCTTAAAAGAATATCAATGTGTCTTTTTTGGTTTTTGGAGCCTGACACTTGTTAATTTAGTCCAAGCAGAAGATAAATTCACTTTTTTTTTTTTTACAATATCTCTCCATGGAATAATTACAACCTGAAAACAAGTCTCTCCCAATGTGAATGTTATGGTTATTTTTGCTCAAATGTTCCATGTGCAGGAAGCATGTGCAGCATCAATTCTTGATGTGACATGAAACAACGATATGCTTAAAAACACATCTGCCAATCATTCTCTAAGCCAAATATTTTTAAAGTAAAAATAGCCATATGTTCTAACATCACTTTTTTTTTTTTTTTTTGCTTTCCTTCTCCCTTCACTCTATGGGGGACCCAAGATCTAGGGGGAGGAAGGATCCCTAAGGCGACTGTGCGTGTGCAGCTGGTCTTCCTTAAATTCAGATTCCTGGGGGTAGCAACCCATAGGGCAAGTGAGAAGCTCAGAGGAAGAAAAGATTGGCTCTTTAGGGCAAAACTCAACAGTAACCCTACACGTCTTTCCTGTACTCAGTTTCACTGCAGAGGCCACACAGGTCTAAAAGCACCTGAAAATGATTTAGCAAATTCCTTAGACATTACAACCTTGGATTGCATTTAGGGTTCGAGATGTCAGCATGAAAGAGGCTCAGTCCATCAGTGACATATGAAACTAAAGAGATGGGGGTGGGGTGGGGTGGGAAGGGGGCTGGGAGCAGATGCTAAAAATGTCACCAAGAGTATGTAGGTGGGTTTTTTGTTGTTGTTGTAGTTATGGGAAATTGCTTTAGGTATAGAAACGAATTCCTTCAACTATATCTTGGCTTCTGCAGATATCTCAGCTTCAGCTTCCCTGAAGCATATCTAGGGAGCTTATTCATATGCACTAAATGAAAGATATGGAAGAGTTGACAGTCCATCATTATTTTGGATTTATCACTAACCAGGACTAGGACTTCATGCTACTTTATATGAACTGGAAATATAGACCATTAATATAGTTTATGAGTTACAGATGCTGCTCTTTAACTCTATATTTGCTTTAAAAAAAGGAAGAGGGACAGACTAGAGAATATTTGAATCTTTTTGTTACAGTTCACTGTGTGAGAAAGGCTCTAGGAGGAAAGATTACTGCTGTTCATAATTTTTCATTGCATAATGACGCATATATTGTGCTTCCATTAGTAATAACTGGAAATTTATAAACGATATGATAATGTTGATCCCATTACTGTTTACTTTACTTTTACTTTTTCTTAATTAAAAATTTTAGTTCTGAATTTCTTCTGGATATAGTTCTCCCAAAACGTTCTTAGTTATTCATAGTTTATTGTCTTCTCCTTCCTCCTATAGTGCAGATTTGATAAGCCATGCATAGTACAGGCCAACCTCAAACCAATATCAAAGCTGTCCTCTTGAAATAACATAGTTAAAAACAGTTTAGAGGTTGATCCTTTTAGAAAGTGAAAATAGTATTTTGAATTATAGAATGATTACAATAAAGGGGTATCTGTGATGAAGAACAAAAGTAAGTTGCTATATTCCCATTGCAGACAGAAAAGTGAATTGCTGGATAAATCTGCAATATAGAGGGAAGTTCAAGAAATGTGAAGCAGAGGAGATTTTATATTGAAAAAAAATACTACATCTATAAAGATAGGTAACAATCAAGAGAAGAAGATGCAATAGGAATTCAGGTTCATAATATTTTTCCTTGGGCCTCCATTTTTTTTTGTTGCCCTGCTCCACTGAGGAATTGTATCTATTATAGTACATTGAAAACTTTCACTAGTGTTCTTCTTTTGATTTTAGCAGAATGTTCCTTTGTAGCAGACCAATAGTCTTTTTGAAACATTATAATGTTTGCAAATGTTCTTTTTATAATCACACTGCTATTTTGGAGTATTCTGAACAACTCTGTAATTGCTTTCCTTCATTTCTGAATGCTAGTATTTTGAATATTCAAAGTTAAAATGAGATTACAGTCATATTGGCCAGTCCCACAAGGAAGTAGATGGTTAAGATAAGACGGGCTGAATGCTCTGTCTTTATATCTTGATGCTCTCTATATAGCCAGGATGCTATAAAATTATTTCACTATATATAATATAGAAAAGCAGCATAAGGTGTTTAAACCTATCTCTCACGTATTTTGGGTTTAGGAAGAACAAACCAGGTTTAGCAGTTCTAGAAAGATTGGTAATGGCAGTAGGAATTAGCAATCTGCCATTTCAAAGCAGAAGACAGGACCAGGATACACAGTGAAACTCAAAGGACTTCTTCAGTAAGCTTGAGGTCTCCAGCCTTCCATCATACAAGTTCAGCTAAGATCTGCTGCAGTAACTGTAATAATCAGTACAGTACAGATGGTTAATTTTGGATGATCTATGTATGAACTCTAGCACACTAGTAGAAAGTTTCAGACAATTTTAGCCAGTCTGCCCAACCTGATCGGTTCATAAAGTCATTTGGAGTACATGTTTAATTGCTGATTTTTTGCACGAATAATTTTTTATTCTTCTGTAATGCTTTAGAATTTGGGGATTTGAAGCAAGAAGATACCAATGTTATTCACATGAAGGAATTTGCCAGAAACAACAAATGTAATGCATTAGTCCATTGAAGGATCAATTGTGTACAATTTTAACACACTTTGTTTTCAAGATTAAGACTGCATGTGCAAATATAGAAAATGGTGTATTGCAATAGTATTTGCTGGGGATCATAACCTGAAAATAATTTATTTCTTGATCTGTTCAAAATTAAGGGTGAATAACACAATTTTCTCTGGAGAGATGGATTTACAGCTAATGAGGTTAGGGTTTTAGTTTATAAAGTTTAGTTCAGTTTTATTAATTTCCTATAAGTGGGAGTACAGGATAAATATGTGTGTATATCCAAACCCGTACATACATTATTTCATGTTGATAAAAATGAAATATCTCAAATGCAGTTTATTACATTTACTAATTACTCTTGGTAGAACTGATACTGTACTTTTATTTTTTAGTTTGATATGGTTGACATGCCCACTAGGTTGTGTTTGAAATAGA
>NW_015390936.1:15840-19854 GCF_001527695.2 Protobothrops mucrosquamatus | reverse complement strand
ACTACTGTTGTATCATCTGTGAACTTCACCATATGGTTGGTGGCAAACTTAGCACAACAGTCATGGGTCAGCAGGGTGAACAGCAGCGCATTAGGATGCAGCCCTGAGGAGAACCTATGCTCAGGAAAATGGTGTTAGAAATATTTATTCCTGCTCACACATATTGGGGCCTGTTAGTAAGAAAATCAAGAATCCAGTTGCACAAAGGAGTGTTTAAGCCTAAAAGGCCCAGTTTGTCTACTATATGCTGAGGAATGATTGTGTTAAATGCCGAACTGAAGTCGACAAACAACAAATACACATGAGTGTTTCTTTTCTCTAAGTGCTTCAAACTCAGATGGAGAACAGAAGAAATAGCATCCTCCGTAGAGCGATTTGGTCAGTAAGCAAACTGAAGCGGGTGAAATGCTGGCAGGAGGCTAGATACAATAATGTCCTTTATCAGCTTCTCAAAGCATTTCATAATGATGGATGTCAGTGCAACTGGATGGTAATCATTGAGGCCTGTAATTGTGGATTTTTTTGGCACTGGTAAAATGATGGCCATCTTAAAACGCAATAAGATCACTGCCTGCTGCAATGAGAGATTGAAAATATCAGTGAGAACACAAGCCAGCTCATCTGCGCATTCCCTAAGAACACATCCAGGAATATTTTCTGGGCCTGTTGCTTTTCGAATGTTAACTTTCCGCAGTGTTTTTCGGACAGAGGTTACATCAAAACTAAGCACTTGCTCGTCAGGATGGGGCACAGCTTTCCTAGCAGGAGTGCTATTTGATGCCTCAAATCTTCCAAAAAATGTATTCAGCTTGTTTAGGAAGTCTGTGTTGTCCTTGCATCTCGATGGAGCCACCTTATAATCCGTAGTGGCCTGGATTTCTTGCCACATTCACCTGGTGTTTGTTGGGTCCTGAAAAAAGTTCTGAATTTTCTGGCAATGGGCTTGCTTTGCACCTTTTTGTGGCACTTTTCAAAGTGCCAGCGTGTCACCGGATTTAAAAGCCACATTCCATGCCTTCAGCATCTTGCGGATCTCATAAGTCAGCCACGGTTTTTCATTCGCCCTCACAACAATGCTTTTAAGGACACAGACATCCTCTATGCACTTTTGGATATATGCAGACACCGTGGTGGCATACTCCTCAACATTTATATGTTGGTTATCAGTAGCTGCTTCTTTAAACATGCCCCAATCCATGCATTCAAAACCGTCTTGCAATACTTCTATAACTCCCTCTCTCCAAACCCTCACCTGCTTTACTGTAGGTTTCACTCTGACTAATAATGGTTTATATGGTGGAATAAGCAGCATTGAGAGATGGAGAAATAGATCATAGAACATTAGAAAGGACAAGTCCTTTCCACATTTTGAATGAATTCAGAGAGAAGGGAATCCTAGACCAGGGCTTTTCAACCAGTGGTACGGGGACCACCTGTGGTACATTGGCACCTGGCAGGTGGTACGCAACCATCCTAGAAAAGTGGTAGCCGGGAAGGGGAATGAGCTGAACCGGTGGCAGCACCGCACAAGCCTGAGCGAGAGATGGCTGGAGCTGCAGGGCTGTCAGGGCTCAGCGGAAGCGCCAGGATCAGTGCCGCTTTCCAGCTGATCGGTGCTTCTTTGGGGCTGTTAGGGCTCAGTGGAAGCGCCAGGATCAGCGCCAGGCTCCACCTGGAGCTCGGTGCTGATCCTGGCACTTCTGCTGAGCCCTGAAGAAGCACCAATCAGCTGGAATGTTGCAGCCCCTCCAGAGTCTTGTGATTTACATTCAGATGCTTGGCAATGATTCATATTTATGACGGTCACAGTGTCCCAGGGTCATGTGAAGTGACCAAAACCTGCTGCAACCACCCAGCAGACGGGGGGAATAAAAACCAAACACCCCCCACCCCACCCCTGCTGCCAATCCTCAACAGAAATACAACAATGAAAATCTCGGACAGGAGGAAGAGCACCACAGGGCAGGCAGGCAGGTGTCTTGTTCGGCTGTGGCTTGGGGGGCACTTTTTTCAGTGCTATTGTAACTTTGAACAGTCACTAAACGAACTGTTGTAAGTTGAGGACTACCTGTACTTTATCACTTTTTTCCTTTTTTTGGGGTCATCAAGTTTTTGACACCTTACTAGGTGACTGGTGGTACTCAGATGTTGCCATATCCTAAAAGTGGTATAATGGGTGAAAAGGTTGAAAAGCCCTGCTAGACTATCTGAACTTTCCTATTTAAAATCAGACTGCTTTGGATAATGGATTATGTAATCTTTTGTCATGGTGACCTTTATTTGTTCTACTGCAGATAAAAAAAATGCTGAAGAGATGGTGGTCATCCAAAATCATTGCAACTAGCGCTCGACTTACAGCGGTTCATTTAATGACCATTCAAAATTACAACAGCACTGAAAAAAGTGATTTATGACCGTTTTTCACACTTATGACCATTGCAAGCATCCTCATGGTCACATGATCAAAATTCGGATGCTTGGCAACTGGCTCATATCTGTGACAGTTGCAGTGTCTTGGGGTCATGTGATCACTTTTGCAAACTTCTGACAAGCAAAGTCAATGGAGAAGTCAGATTCACTTAACAACTGTGTTACTAACTTAACAACTGCAGTGATTCACTTAACACCTGAGGCAAGAAAGGTTGTAAAATAGGGCAAAATTCATTTAACCACTGCCTCACAGCAACAGAAATTTTGGATTCAATCGTGGTCATAAGTCAAGGACTACCTATAGTATAAGACAGATTAAGTGTTTTTTTTCCCCTTGATCATACTTTCAGCCTCTCACAGGCTCCTTTCTTTAAGTCATATGTCTGTTCTATAACTTGTATTTTGCCTTAATTTTTGTCCAGAATGAAGACACCAGGTAGGAATCCTCAGCTGCCTTTTAAATTTTTGATCACTACATTCCTTAAGAAGGAAGCATAAATTTATGCTTAAAGCTAATAAGCTGTTGATGCACATAGAACCTTCTTCCAAAAATCTGGGCAGCCTGAATCTAGCTAAACAGAGAAAATCTGCTTCTTTGTGTAATGAATAAAAGCAGTTGCTGTTTATTTTTTCAGTGCTTTTCATGTTAAATTCAATGCAACATGAGCACAAAATAAAGATGTCCTAAATAGGACAAAACATGAGTTTTGGTCAGATCAGTCATACTCTTTCAGGCTAGAAATGTACATGATTTTTTTTTTTTTGCATTTTGACAGTGACCTAACTTTGTGTGGAAAATGTGTATGTCATATGCACATTGCTGGGAGGCAAACCATTTTTAAAATGCCATGACCTGAACTAGAGAATCAGCAATGGCACCATTTATAAATGGTGGGTAAATGTCTTCATGCTTCAAAATTAATATTATTATTTTTGGAGAATGAAATTTCCCAATCTTAGTCAAAGTTGGCACTCGTATTTTTGGTAGTTGGAAAACTGATGATTATAAATTGCATCTGTTGACTCTCATTTCTGGTTCTACTCAGATGTTTCCTTAGTGATGTGAGTGTTGTTGGACAATATGCAATGAACCTAGAACAATGTTTTTTCTATCTGATAGGAGGAACATTTATTTGATTTTAAAGGAACCAGCTGTCACATTGTCCAGAGCTTCTTTTGTCGTTGCTAAAGTAATGTGGAAAGGAGAAACACTCAAGATTTTTTCATATGGGTAAAACTTGTTAAATATTTATCTGTCCTGCTCCCAGTCTGATTCATCTGCCTATGGTTCAAAACTGAGGTTTGATTTATTATTAGTTTCATTTCACTAAAACAACACAGCTGAAAATAAAACACAGATAGGGCTTTATTATAAATCATAAAGAGTTAAATTTTTAGGGGGTTCAGGGTTGGCCCGAGGGGAACTTGGGGAGTCCTCTCGGAGGCCAAGGCCGGTCCCATCGAGGGGGCGCGGAGCGGTAAGGGAGGAAATTGGGGGGCTGGCGGAGGGTGGTGTGATAGGTACGGTTAGTGGGAGGGGCAGGTATGGCGGGAGCAGAGGACCATATCGGGTCTTGGGAGCAC
>NW_015390936.1:7560-13625 GCF_001527695.2 Protobothrops mucrosquamatus | reverse complement strand
AACTAGCGGGACTGGCCTGAGGGATTTTAAAGGGGGTTTTAATTACTTTTAAATTGGACATATTTAAATATTTCGTTTTAATCAAATTTTAATTAAGTATGTATATATGTTAGTATTTTATTCAATTGTCAGCCGCCCTGAGTCCGTAAGGAGAAGGGCGGGATATAAATGCAATTAATAAATAAATAAATAAATAAAAGAGTTACAGCAGATAGCAGGACTCAGAACAAAGCTTGTCTATTCAGAAGGAAGGAAGGAAGGAAGGAAGGAAGGAAGGAAGGAAGGAAGGAAGGAAGGAAGGAAGGAAGGAAGGAAGGAAGGAAGGAAGGAAGGAAGGAAGGAAGGAAGGAGTTTCAGTGCTGTAGTTGAAAAAAAAATCCAAGAAAAGACAATAGCAAAAAGCTCAGTTTTGTTGCCAGGAACATGAATATGTGTATAAAATTAGTAGTTTAAGAATTTTTTTCTTTGCAGGTCATAAGCAGAGCTTTGAACTGGCCTTAAACAGAGATCAGTAGCCAACAAAGCCATTGTAACAAGTGACTCAGATACTAAAGCTCAATATGAATGCATCTTAAAAAATAGATAAATGCAATCCTGGCTATCATCAAATGTAGGCACATAGGTTTATTTTTGAAATCTTGAATATACCGTAAATCACCAAGGAAAGTAACCCATAGGGTTCAGAGAACCCATAGACATGATTTAAAATGTGGTTACCTATTTAAATATTCAAAGCCATGCTTCAGACAGGTCCCCTCCCCCCCAAGTAAAAATTCAGTGAAAATTGTGCAGCTGGTTTTAACAAAATATTCTTAAATGATAACTGAGCTCATGAAAATAATTGGAAGCTGAAAATGTTGTAAAAGTGAATATTCACTGTGGCACAATATCTTCATCAGATATTTGGTTGTAATGGGTTAATCTCCCATATTTTCCAGATGTTATGGTCACTTGCAAATATATAGTTATTGTTTTCTAATTGCCCAACCAATGGATTTAGTTACCTGACAAATCATAAAACATAAGGCAATATGTGGTTCTCTACTATTCTGAAAATGAAATATTTAAAAAGATGATATTGTTTGAGACTTGCAATCAAGCATAGTATTATACCATTTTATAATAATATACAGTAGTTAAATCATTCTTACTTTTTGTCTAGTATGGAATTCAAAGTTGAATCTGGAAATGCGGCATTTTTTTCAATTTACTTTTTACATCTAGCCGTGATTAAAAATAATTCACGTTTGTATTTGAAAAAAGATTCTGTTCCCTTTTTTGGAATGTCTACATTGTAAAATGTAATTTGCTTAGTATCAAATTTTCTCAAACAATTTTCCTAATGAAGGGTAATTCCAGTTATTTAATTATTACACATTTTGGAGATATATATTTTGATTGGAGAACTGATCCATGACATTTGGTATGATGAACATTACAAGAGATACTGGAGCTTTGGATTGTTATTACTTTGAAACTGCAAAATTAAGTATGTTCATCTTAAGATGCAAGCTGAACCAATTTATGGTTTCCCGAGGGAGTCTCTATTCAGACAATAACTGTATTTAAACAGAAATAAACAGCTAAATCATGAAGATGATCTTCAACTTAAAACTGACTACATTAGAAGACTCAAAGCATGGCCTCCTGGAGAGACTGCCTCTCAAATGAACGCTCTCTGCACCTGCAGGCTTGGGACTGTTGCCAACTACATTAAAATGTATGATTTATCATCTAAGAATCTCCAGTATCTTACTGGAGATTCTTTATATTGACTTATATTGTTCAGCATAGTTTATTGACCTATTCATCATAAACAGGTATTGTATGTGTCTTCTGAATATTCACACTACAAATGAAAGTGATTTGAAAAGAGTTAGGGAACTTGGGGTATCCGTATGTTTTAAACTTAGAGCTTTCATAATCCCAGCTAAGGAGCATTAACTCAGAACATTCAGAAGAGACTTGGTGACTTGGATTTGAAGAACTACTTTATGGAGAAATGCACTGAAATTTCACAATCATAATAAATAAATAAATGAATGTAGGATATGGAAGCAACTACATTTTCATGACCTCTTCTTTTTTCAATTACTTTTTTTTCTTCCTAGCATTTTCCCACATGTGCAGGCTTTTTTCAAAGGAATAGAGCAGTGGTGGCGAACCTATGGCACATGTGCTAGAGGCGGCATTCAGAGCCCTCTCTGTGGGCATGTGCGATGTCACCCCAGCCCCGCCTCCCCCCATGGCCCCCTCCTCACCAGCAGCCCCCCAGAAGAGAGTTGCCCCGAACACAGCCCATGCAGATCAGCGCAGCCAAGGACATGGCAGCCGGGCAGTGGGAACAAGACTCTGCCCTCATGCCCTGTTGCACACAGTTGATGCTGCAGGGCGCGGGCGTGGGCATGGCTGCCATGGTGCTGCTGGGCTGCCTGGGTGATCTGCAGTGGGCCATGGAGGCGGTGGGTGGCCCTGCGGGTGGGCGGGGCCGGTTTTGGGGCACTTAGTCTCTGAAAGGTTCGCCATCACTGGAATAGAGTATTGATGTTTTGGTTGTGACAGGAATTAACTAATTGGCTTGTCACCTGAGCCTGAGAGAGAGTGACTGGCCCAAAGTCACTCATCTGCCTTTCATGATTAAGGCAAGATTAAAACTCATGGTCTTCTGGTCTCTAACCTGGTGCTTTAACTACTAGATCAAACTGGCTCTCTTTCTGTGTTCAAATAAATACACATCACTTTGTCATTTACATTTATCTTTCCTTTCCAGATAAATCACAGAAGATATTATTGAGATTTTAAAAGTGCCAGGCAGCAGGCAAATGGAATGCCGGCTCCCACTGCAACTTTTCACTGTTAGAGGTTTCCCTATGCTCAGAGGCCTCCCTCGACACAGCCATATGGATAAACAAAGTGGAATTGGCAGTACTCTGAGTCGCTTGGGCTCTGTAGTATTACATAGGGCATAAGAAACCAGCTGGAAAGGAGGCAGAAACAGGAAGTTGTAAAGGTGTTCAGGTCTCTCAGCAAACACCAGCAAATCAGGCTGGGAGGGAAGCAAACTTTACTGTGCAAAGGAGAAAGGCTGTCCCCGCCAAGAGGCAGGAAGATGAAAGGGCTTCTGGTGGCCCCAGAAAGCTATACTGTGTCAAAGAGAAGAAGCTCTCCATCCTCCTTGCCCATCATCCAGAATCTGTGAATCTGTATGGGAGATTGGCACAACTAGTTACTTTCCTTCCTGGCACTAAATTCCTCCCACCCATGTATCCCCAAGGGCTTGTTCCAGTTTTTGCTCCAAGGTGGCTGATTTCATCCAGTGACAATCACACTAGCAGGGTGAGTCTTAGCAAAAATCTTAAACTTGATGCAAATCGCCAAACCTCCATGCTTTCCCATTTAGTGTAACAGGAGCCATAAATGAAATCTGAAATAGAGCTATATCTACAGGAAATATTCCCTCTTCTGAGAAGAAGATATGCCAATCTGAAGGTAAAACTTTTTTTTAGAACTACTAATATAATTTTTATTTGGAGGCAGAATTTGAAATAACTTTCTTTGAATGTTAACTCTTCTGAGGGGATAAAGTCTGCCTGGTTTTGGAGGATTAGGTTCAAGAGTTCAGTGTTTTTCAACAACAAAACTAAATAATGTTCTGGATAATAAGAAATGCTGCCACATAAGGAGCCAGAATGAAATAGTGATAAAATAGCTCTTTTTCATAGTATTGTTTTAATAAATTTAGGTTTAGTGACCTGCTGTGATAGTCTTCATTTCATTCATCATTTCCTTTTTAAAAATAATTTGTCTGCCATTTACTCGTCAGACTCAAGGTGGCTTACATATTAAAACCATAAAACACTTTAAAACAAAATTCAGTGTTAAAAAAAATATCAATTGGTATAGACTTTTGAATCATTGTAAGAAAATCCTTTAATACTGTAACCCATACAATAATGAACTGGCCTTTACCAGGATAGTATCCCTGACTGAAATTATTAAAAAATTATCCTCTAGTAACATATCTGTAGGCAGAGATTTCCTCACAGAACTTGCTATCCCAGATACCTGTCCGTTCATCATACCTGATTCCTGGTAAACTTTAGGGGAAAAAATCCTTTTTAGTAGACAACATGAAGTGACTATCACATAAAGCGGGGAGGAACTGGAGAATAATTTATCTTATCAAATTATCCAATACTTCTAGTTATTTCAAATAATTAAGAATTATTGATACACATTTTGGAATATTCCAGGACAGAAAACCATTTTCAGGACCTGTTTTTGCATGACTAGTATAATTACATTGATAAATACCCATGGCCTTTTCCACAGGTTTCTGTTGAAAGAGGTAGTCTTTGACTTACAAGTGTTCATTAAGTGACCATTCTAAGTTACAATGCAGAGAAAAAAGTGCCTTACTCTACAAAAAGTCCTCACACTTACAGTATGACCATTGTAATACCCTTATGGTCACATGATCAAAAGCATTTGGCAACTGGTATATATTTACAATGGTTGCAGCATCCTAGGGTCATGTGATCATAATCTGTGACCTTCCCAGCCAGCTTTAGACAGGCAAAGTCAGTGGGGGAAGCCAGATTCACCTAACAACCATGTGATTCACTTATCTGTAGTGATTTCCTTAACAACTATGACAAAAGGTTATAACATCAGGTGTAACTCATGTGATAATCACCTTGCTTAGCAATGGAAATTCTGGACTCAAGTGTAGTCATAGGTCAAGGAATGTCTGTATATGCAATGGACAGAAAGGGAGGACAAATAATGTTGAGAAAAAATATTGCTAAGAATTTTATCTACTAAGAAGTAACAATGGGATAAATGATTAGACTCTTCTATAAACTGTAGAACTTCATATATCTATGTAATTTGCAGGCACACTGCACTATTAAGAAAGAAAATGATAGAAGAAATGAGAGGAAGAAAGAGAAAAGAAACAAAATACAAGTAACTCCCTTTTGATTTTTTTAATCTGATCTGTGTGGTTTCAATCCATGGATTAGAAGAGATATGTTCTTAGACCTCACATTTAAGTTCATGTTTAGTTTGTTTATTTTGGTTGTTTTATGATAGTTTGCTACCTACGTCACTGTACTGTGAAACAAGCAGCTACAACAAACAAATAATACAATTGCTTCATGTCAAATAGGAACAACATGGTCCTCTTTATGCTGAGAACTGCATCTAGTTCTCTATTGTAGTTGAATAGTACAAATGGATGAGATTTTTTTCTACTTGCTTCTGGATAATAACTTAAAAATTTGAAAATGACCAGAATAGCTTGCCATTTCAAAAAAATTAACACTTATGGAAGTACAGTTAATAGAATCATTCCACCTCTACATATAGGAAACACGAGGAACTTAAAAATTTGAAAATGACCAGAATAGCTTGCCATTTCAAAAAAATTAACACTTATGGAAGTACAGTTAATAGAATCATTCCACCTCTACATATAGGAAACACGAGGAACCCTCCTCGGGACTGCTTCTTTGAATAATACCACAACTCCTCTGTATGCTTTAAAATTGAAGTATGTTAACACACACTAAACAGAAAGCTCAACTGATCATATCTTCTTAGTTTAAATACCTTGCTCACAATTTCAATTACTGCTGGGGGGGTAGTGATAGAGTGAGGGTGATTGCCCTTACCTCAAGTGGGGAGGACAGCTTAGTTTGATTAAATGGCAGATGGGAGAAAGATTAAGCATCTTCTTCCCCAAGTTTTGTGCAGTTTGGTTTTCTAGCTACAAGCATCAGTACAAACTTTATACTTCTACCCCAGACTATTCATTTCAAAAGCACATTTTTTAATGTACAAACACCACATATAGATCAGAACACATAGCGAAAATTTGGCAAGTTATATCCCATATATCTCTTCACATTTGCTTTGCAAGCTGTTTCTATAAAGTAGAATATTTGCAATATACTGTATTTCTTTCCAGATGCCCATTCCATGGTTTGGCAATTATAACATCAGTGTCTGTTGCCTGTGGTCCATCTAAAGTCCCAAACAGATTCCACAAACTGAAATTCAAA
>NW_015390936.1:0-7409 GCF_001527695.2 Protobothrops mucrosquamatus | reverse complement strand
ACAGAACAGAACACACAATCACTTAGTTATTCACCTTTGTCCAATTAAATTATCACGACTCTTGTTTTCAAACTCTCACATTTCTAAAAAAAAATGGGGCTTTTCAATAAAAAAGACGCTGTAGGAACAATTGATTAAATTGTATAGGTTGCTTTCAGTTAACAACAAATTTATTTAAAATAAGATTACCAGATATGAGCTGTAAAGGTCAAAGAGTTTTCTGCAGATCGGTGCTGTCATCTAAAGATGCTCTGAATTTTTACAGTCTAAATCTGATTGCCCTAATCTAGTGGTATCAAGAAAATATATTTAGTTATTAAGTTATTACTATAACAATTTCTTTTCCTACTGCAAAATTGGACCCTGGAGAAGATATTCAAATACTACTGGAAATCTGTCTGTGGAGATTCTCAGTCATCCAAGTCATGGTTGCCCCAAAGGTGCTTTTTTCATGAGGCAACTGGACTTTCTTGTTTTCTTGAAGACGTTTTGCTTCTCACCCAAGAAGCTTCTTCAGCTCTGATTGGATGGTGGGGGAATGGAAGGATTTATACTCCTTGCAGATAGCTGGTCATTTGCATTCTTTTAGTGAGTCATTAAAGCTCCTTTTCAACAGCCCTCTCTCAACAGAGGAGGAAGGATACATCATCTATCTCCAGTCTACAACACAGTTCTTTCAACATTTCCAAGAAGGCTCCACACCCATGTGCACTACTCAGGTGACCCTGATGATACAGATAAGCCTCCATGGGCTTCAACAATTCTCTAAAAGAATGCAAATGATTAGCTTTCTGCAAGGAGTATAAATCCTTCATTCCCCACCATCCAGACAGAGCTGAAGAAACTTTTTGGATGAGAAGTGAAACATCTTCAAGAAAAACAAGAAGGTCCAGTTGCCTCATGAAAAAAAAATCACCTTTGGGACTATTGGGAATCATACAATTTATGATTTTGCTCATGAACTAATTATCCCTGAATTCTGCATGAGCAGAGTTGAGATTATGCAGTAGCCTAATTCAATCTACTATTATTGTTGATTAAATTTTGTGAAACTTTTTGAAGTCCTTAAAGTTTAGAACACTCTTAGACACTTGCAAAGTAACAATTGCTCAAAGACTAGATTCTCTTTGAGACTGACTTTAAAAAAAAGAAAATATGCTTTTATTGTCTGTTTTAGATCAATATTATTATTTTCATATGTGTTTTATATAATATTGTTTAATTGTTTATTTATTATTTATTTTATTTATTTTATTAAATTTATATCCCGCCCTTCTCCTTGCGGACTCAGGGCGGCTAACAATCGAGTAAAAATATACAGATACATTACAAGATTAAAATTAATTAAAAAGGAAATATTTAACTGTGATCTAATTAAAATATAATTAAAACCCCCTCTAAAAATTTCCCCTAGGCCAGTCCTGCAAGCTGGAATAACCATGTCTTAAGGGCGCAGCGGAAGGAAGGGAGATCAGGGATCATTTTATACATTGCTTTGGGATAAAGAAATATGTTCATGACTCCTCCTTCTCCTCCTAATATTCTAAGAATATTGCAAGCAAAGAAAATGACTGACTAGTAAATGCAACACATTTTGCTGACTAGTAAATGCAACACATTTTACTATTAATTCTTTGTGGTTTGCAAAACTTTAAAACATGGTCATCACATTTGTTTCACAAGAAGCAGAATTTTTGCAGCACAGTCAACACCAATATTTTAAATTTAACTCTATTGCTGCTTGCCCAGAAAGTTAAATTTACTGTATCGCCTTAAAACCTTTTGAAAGTTTCCTCCTTAAGAAAAAGACTGCCTTCCAGTAATGTGGGGTCTGTTTTATTAAAATTCTATCTGAACTTTGTGTAGCTATGGTCCCTCCAGTGAGTCATACAATAACAATTCCCAGTTTGTAGCCAGTTCTCCAGAGAGGCAGAAGAAAAACGGAGCTGCTTCCTTTTAAGGAAATCAGATCTGTTTGCTGTGATAATTTCTTTCCAGTCCTATTTGAAGACATTCTCCATAGCCTATGAATTAAGACTTATACAAATATAACTTTTATTTTGAAGGTATATACATATACAAGAATATAGTACTTTATTTAACAAATTTACTTTTCAATTTGTACATGCAATGACTTACATATGTTTGCTTTGTATTGGAATGTTATGTTCCTTTCCTTTGGCAAAATTAGGTTATTATCTAAAGATGTCTTACGTTTTATATTACCCCATCTTTAGTTTATATAAGCATGCAATGCTGTTCTATAAAACTATATGACAAGCTATCTGCACTTATCATGAGCTTATTACTCAAAGGCTGGATTCAAATAGCAGTGACTTGGAAGAAGAATTGCTAAGCTCTAGTGCATAGAAGTTTGTGAGAAGCTTTTTGCAAAAATTTACTTAGTTATAACAGTTCTCATGGTTAATCTCTGCAAATAGTTTTAGACAGGTAACATTTTTAATGTAGTTTTTTGCCTTCTTTAAAGTTATGAAAGGGGCAGAACAGCGTTACAGGTTGTAAATACACCACTTGATCCAACCTATTGTTCATTTAGATTCCACCATCAATTGTAAATATTAGGTGCAGCTCCATCAACATTTGGATCAAGATCATGGTGTTTTATTACAACTCCATGAAAATATAAGAACTTTGCTAGTATATGCACATAGCATTCATGGAAAGTAAACAGCATCCAAGGAAAGCTGAACCTCAGCTGTTGCTGACTTCCAATAAATAATAAATAAATATCCCATTTTTTAGGAAAAGCACCATATATAAGTAGTATTAAAAATATTATTGATTTATTATCTTATTTATATCCCACCTTTATTATTATTATAAGGAACTCAATGCAGTAAATATATTTTATACTCCTTGTTCCTTCTATTTTATCCACAACAACAACCCTATGAGATGAGTTGCGCTGAGAGAGAGTGACTGACCTAAGGTCACCAAGTTGGCTTTCATGGCTAAGGCAGGACTAGATCTCAAGGTCACCTGGTTTCTAGCCTAGTGCCTTAAACACTAGACCAATCTGATATGGAATCTGTAGTCACCTGCATTATGGTCTTCCCAGAATGTTTGTGGGTTCTGATATAAAATATACAATGAGTCTGGGGATATTAATATAACAATTTCATTTGACTTTCTTCTGATCTGTAAGGAATAAGTAACAACTTATATTAAACAACTTATTTATTGTTATTTAATTCGATTTTAAAACAAACTATTTATTTATTATCGTGGTTTTTAGTATCGCCTGTTCACCGCCCTGAGTCCCGCAAGGGAGATAGGGCGGTATATAAATTTAATTAATTAATAAATAAATAAATAAATAAATAAATAAATAAACAGTGTTCTTGCCAAGTTTGTTGCATAGCAGTTACAAAGCCCACCGTATTCCTTAATAAATTATCTTTTCCTTTTAATTTCTGGTGTTCCTCCAGTTTTGATGAGTGAGGGTGGATTTGAACCGGAGTTTCCCCTTAAGCACTATACACTTTGGGTGCCTGTAGCTAATTCTTCTTGTGCTTCTCTTCAGGCTTTCTCCATTGCTGCTTTGGTAAGTTTCAGGGTCCACCGGGGGACTTCTACCAAGAATCTTCTTACATCTTCATTGCTCACAAAGGAACTCTATAACTGCTTTTAATTTTTCTGCTATGATCCTAGTGGGTAGCTGCATGTCCAGTTAATAGTCAACATTAACATTCATCTGGTTTGGGCACAGTTCCAGTGAAAATAAAGAAGGTGCATTTATATCTAGGAAAACCAAAATGGCACTGTTGGAAATCTTAGTGCTGCTGAATCTCAGAATCCTCAAGCTTCCTTTGTCCAACACAGATTTTTATATTTATCATTCATTTCAATATTTGCAATGGAAACATGCCATTTTTTGTGTGTTTTCTTTAATTTGAAATAATATAACAAGTGTAACGATTAGTGCTTCTCTTCCCTGTCTTTCTCCTTTTGTTGCCTGAAATAATTTTTAAAGAGACTTGCCAAAAACCTCATCTATTAAACATTTACATGAAGAGGTGGGAGTGTGTCAATATGTGTATAAAGTTATTAACTGGAGCAGATGGCTCTAATTTTATAATTGTGTCAATGAACAGAAAATACAATTCAAATTATATGTGCATGTTAGATTGGCATGGAAGTTGTCCTCATTCTCACACGGTTAATATCAGTGGCACTATGTGACATGGTTATACTGTAGTTACTGGGCTAGATCATACCAAATCACTGTAATTCTGTACATGTTTCTGAAGGCATATCTTCTTCTTGTGCCATATCCGTTATCGGACATCCTGTTGGCGATCCTGTTTTTATCAGCAGCCGCATGAAAAAGTGCTGCTGAGTTTTGTCCAAATCAATCCCTTAGATTTTGAAGCCATGATGTTCTTCTTCTGCCTGGACCTCATTTGCCTTCAATCATATGAAGGCATATGTTTGACTGAATTGTCAAGTTTTTTTGTATCAGAAGTGGGTAGAGAAAGATCAAAACAGAAAACATAGTAGTTGCATCATAATTATATCCTTATCTATTTGTATGTGTTTCTGATATCAACCAACATGCAATTGCTGAGGGTTTCAGGGCTCAACAGTCAGAGGCTTAGAGAATGAATGAATGAATGAATGAATGAATGAATGAGAATTAAAAAATTCAAATGCATATTCTTCTGTGCTACCACAACTGCCATTGCTTACATTGCCATATACCAGTGTCCCATCATTTTGGAACTATGAAATAAATTTATTGTAACAGAAATTTCAAGTATGATTCTTCAAAAAAAATATTTTTTCTGCTTCTGACCTTGCAAACACTTTTATTCCAGGACATGGTGATGAAATATTCGGAGTGTGGGACAGACTATCATTTGGTATTGCCAAAATGATTGCTTGGGAAAAAATGAGTTTGGAGTAAAAGAAGAATCCAAAAGAAACTACAGAAGAACTTCAGAAATAGAGCCATGTAAGTATAAGTATTAGCAATAGATTAAGGTATAATACTAAAATAAAAATTTGTAAAATAGTGGGGACTCTACTAATGAGCTAAAATATTGGATTTAAAAAAAAATCTGGATGGTGCTGATTTTTTTATTTCTTCATCTCATTCAACATAGGTACTGCCTGACTCCAGAATTCTGAAAGACACCAAACTTTTAAAGAAAGAAAAAAGGCAATATAGGAATTGGTGTGTGGAATGTTTTTACATAGTGGAAATAGGGATGGTTTATGAAGATAGAGAGATAATATGAATAGTGTTGGCATAAATTGTAGTTGGCTGCATTTCACATTCTTTTTATTGCCTCATGTTCTTAATTTGTTTGGCTTGTTAATGTCTATTCCTTTTCTGCGCTTTGCAGTACATTACTTACACCAACATGGTATGTATATATGTACAGCAAGTAAATAAAACACTGAAATGGATATGACTAAAAGGCTGCTTATAATAACTTATCTTACACACATGTAAACTATTTAATTGTGAAATCTGAAGTCAGTTAAAAATGGTTAAGGTTTAAGAATGGTCAAGTATTTCAATTCTATCTGTCCCATTTTTATTTAGGTCTCACTTCAAAGTTATACGGACACATGTGGGTTTATCTCATCATTAACTTTTTATGTAGCATAGACTGCATTTCTGTCTTGTTCTCTTGTTTATAGGCTAGATGCCCAGTTACTATTCTACAAATATAGATGCTTCATAAAACATCATGTTGTTTTTCTAATTTGATTTATCCAAAGCTGCTTATATTTTCTTAGCCAAATTCTGTCACAATTTCAGTTGTGGTCAGGTCTCTCACCTTTCTTTCATCCAGCCTTCCCAAGTAACAATCCTGAAATCCAAGTGCCTTGGTCTAATTTAAAGACTTTACTAAAATGTATTTTTAGTTTCCTCAAATGGTATCACCAATATATTTTTGTTCAGTATGATCATTGGAACTTTTTCTAAGCCAGATAGGCAAAGCAAAAGCTGATGAAAGCAGCAAATGAAGAGCAAACAAAAGATTTTACTTATTTATTTAATTTATTATTTAAAATTAATATATATTCTTATTAAATTATTATGCCACCCTTCTCCTCTATAATCATATATACTCATATTTATATATGCATGAATGTATCTTGGTTCTTGATGAATATTTCAGTGCTGTGTTTCTTCATGTTTTTTTAAGGCTAAAGATGATAGCCTTCCCAGAATCTAGAACTTAGTAACAGGTGTATTCATTCTAGTAAAGATTCCATCACTTCACATTCAATAATGCTATTAATTCCTTCACTAAGAGTGGTTTTAACCATTGTTGCAAGAAAGGAAGAATTATTATAAAAATTGTAGAGAACTGTAGAGTAATTTAAACCTGAATTTAAGTTTGATCTTTTAGCCAAAATTGTTCTCACAAGATGCTGAAAACCATATAAATTATGCTGTAGGTATTCTAATCACTTTGTTTGCTTACTGTTAAAAATTAATTAAACACTGAGAATTTGAATAGTCAAGACTGAAAAATGTTCTTATTAGTCTGATACAGATTATCTTTAAAGGGCTAATTTAATACGGATTCATATTCAAAGCTTAACCATCAATAATTTATTTTATTTATTTATTAAATTTATATGTGTCCATCTCACTATCCAAAGGGACTCCTAATATGCAAGTGAATACTGTAGTCTGAACAAATTGAAGCTAGAATTGAGCATTTTATTAACTTTTCAGAATAGTTCTATTATGGAAAATAAATCACAATCCTGATTTTTTTTGTTACCTTAGTTTATACATGAAATATAGGATGATTACAGTTTGCTTAATGCATTTATTCTCACATAATATATATAGAGAGAACTAAATTAAATGTTACTTAGCTGCTAGCATTTTACTTTGTCTTTCTAAATGATTTTCTATGTGCTTTAAATGAATCAGTTAACCCTTGCTTCTAGTCTTTGAAGTCAATAAAAAACAATTCATGAAAAATACAACCACAGTTTCATTTCACTTCAGCATTTCCCAACCAAATGCACAGGTATAGTATAGAGGGTACCTTGCTCAATAGTAGTAACTGTGAGAGGGATCTTGGAGTCCTAGTGGACAATCACTTAAATATGAGCCAGCAGTGTGCTGCAGCTGCCAAAAAAGCCAACACAGTGCTAGGCTGCATTAACAGAGGGATAGAATTAAGATCACGTGAAGTATTAATACCACTTTACAAATGCCTTGGTAAGGCCACACTTGGAATACTGCATCCAGTTTTGGTCACCACGATGTAAAAAAGATGTTGAGACTCTAGAAAGAGTACAGAGAAGAGCAACAAAGATGATTAGGGGACTGGAGGCTAAAACATATAAGGAACGGTTGCTGGAATTGGGTATGTCTAGTTTAACGAAGAGAAGGACGAGGGGGGACATGA
>NW_015390935.1:32057-35070 GCF_001527695.2 Protobothrops mucrosquamatus | reverse complement strand
GCGGCTTTCCAAAGCTTGGAACCCAGAGATCGGGAAGACTATGCCAAAGTGAAGGCCGCCATTTTGAGAGAGGAAGCCATCAAGATGGAGGCGCAACGCCAACACTTCAGACAGTTCTGCTGCCAGGAGATGGAAGACCCCCGGAGGATCCACAGCCGGCTCCAGGAGCTTTGCCACCAGTGGCTGAGGCCGGAGAGACACACCAAGGAGCAGATCCTGGAACTTCTGATCCTGGAACAGTTCCTGGCTAGTCTCCCATCGGACCTCCAGAGCTGGATCCGGGCAGGAGGACCGGACACCTGTTCCCAGGCGGTGGCCCTGATGGAGGACTTCCTGTTGAACCAGCAGGAGGACGAGACAAGGAAATGGCAGGTCAGTTTTCATTTCGGGAGTTGTGTTACAACGCAGAGTTGGACTTATAGGTAGTCCTCAACTTACGGCCACAACTGAGCCCAAATTTTCCGTCACTAAACAAGGCACTTGTTAAGTGAGCCTGCTCTATTTTACAGCCTTTTTTTGCCATGGTTGTTAAGTGAATCACTACAGTTGTTAAGAGAAGCATGCAGTTGTTAAGTGAATTGGCTTCCCCCAAGGACTTAACCAGTGGAACTACCTGCCTCCAGAAGTGGTGAATGCTCCCACTTGTCCGAAATGGTATAGGGCAGTGGTTCTCAACCTGTGGGTCGGGACCCCATTTGGGGTCGATCGACCATTTCATGGGGGTCGCCAAGCAAGGCTGTCCGCCATTTTTTTTGTCCGCCATTTTTTCCCCCTTTTCCGGCGGGTGCCTTACTTCCCTTGGGCTGGGCCAGCTGGTGATCGGCCTGCTCCGTCTCTGCCGCTTGCCAGCTACGCCTCGGCCGGCGCAGGGGGCAGAACCACGCATGCGCGGCGCTCCCGGGCAGGGAAAGTCCTCGAGTTACGACCGGTTGGGTAGTCCTCGACTTACGACTGGTTTAGTCCTCGACTTACGACTGGTTTAGTCCTTGACTTACGACCGGTTGGGGTCGCGGCATTAAAAAGGTTGAGAACCACTGGTATAGGGTTTCCTGCCTGAGCTGGGGATTGGACTAGATGACCTCCAAGGTCCCTTCCAACTTGTTGTTATTGTTGTTACTACTACTACTACTACTACTACTACTACTACTACTACTACTACTACTACTCTGGGACACTACAAATAGCCACATTCACACATTCACACACACACACAAACACACAAACACACATAAAAGAACTTTTGTAAAAAGGAATACTGGGAATAATGCTATGAGAGACCACGGATTCTAGAGTCTGGAGTCCTCTGGTGGTGGGTGAAGGTACTGCTAGTGGATCCTGAAATAAGGTACAATCAAAATATAAGGTAATTAGGACTGAGAAATCCTAATTAAGCCACATGGACATAAAACGGAAAACCACGTGACCAACGCTGACTTACAACAGCAGTTCTGGCAATTCCAATTGCTGTCGTTAAGCGAATTCCTTGCAGTCAGTAAGTGAGACCTCGCGACTGCGATGTGCGAATCCCTGCCAGCTTTCCCATTGACTTGGCATCTGGGAAATCAGCAGAAAAGGTTGCCAATGGCGATCACATGGCTGTGGGGATGCTGCAACGGCCGTAACTTCGAGGACTGGTCGTGCATTCCACTCGTTCAGCTCCGTCATAACTTCAAAGGGGCATTGAACAAGTAGTAGTAGTAGTAGTAGTAGTAGTAGTAATAATAATAATAATAATTAATAATAATAATAATAAATAATAATAATAATAATAATAATAATAATAATAATAATAATAATAATAATAATAATAATAATAATAATAATAATAAAGTTGGAAGGGACCTTGGAGGTCATCTAGTCCAACCCCCTGCTCAGGCAGGAAACCCTATACCATTTTGGACAAATGGCTGTCCAGTCTCTTCTTAAAAACCTCCAGTGTTGGAGCATTCACCGCTTCTGGAGGCAGGTTGTTCCACTGGTTAATTGTTCTCACTGTCAGGAAGTTTCTCCTTAGTTCTAGGTTGCTTCTCTCCTTGGTTAGTTTCCACCCGTTGCTTCTTGTCCTGCCTTCAGGCGCTTTGGACAATAGCTTGACTCCCTCTTCTTTGGGGCAGCCCCTGAGATATTGGAACACGGCTATCAAGTGGTCGTTAACTGGGAACTTCTTGTACAATTCATTTGTTCAGAACAGCCCATTCCCCAAAGGCTCTGGCAGATTTCAGGGACCACTCAAATCTGGTGAGATTCGATGAAAGTTGGAGATCAACCTTTTTTAAAAAAAATAAATAAATCTGTAAATAATTTTGGGGTTCACAAACAGCAGCAGGCGTTCCCTGAAAGCCAAGTCGCAGGGCGCATTTGCCAGGGGACCCCGCAGATCCTGCTCATTCCTGGCTTTTATAACAGGCCCCGATAGTTTTCAATAAAGGGGCGATTTGCTTAAAAGTTGGGAGCCAAGAAATCTGGGGTTCAGCGGTGCAGACAAGTGTGTTGTCTTATTTTTAATGTTCCCTCCCCCCCCCCATCCCTTGTTTCTCCAATCACTGCAGGAGGTGTGCCTAGGTTCTCTAGAAGTGGAGGAGGAAGAGGATCCTGGAGACGGGCAGATCTACAAAGAAGACGAGCTGAACAGCGGTGGGGAGACCGGTTTGCTAGGTAAAGATCACTAAGTGGGGGTCTTTGGACGAGTGTTGAAGATGGGTGGACTTCAACTCCCAGACTTCCCCAGCCAGCAATGCTTGGGGCTGGGGGCATAGAGAGGGCCAGTTGCAGATGCAGCGGTTCATAGTTGTGTAGAGCTACGTACAGCTGTATAGGTTGTGTAGAGCTCAAGTGGTAGGGTTTCCTGTCTAGTCAGTCAAGGAACGAATAGAATGTCTGATTTTGCTTTCTAAAATTCCCTTCCATCCTTCACAGACAGTGGAATTAAATGCCCGAGTCATGCTAGTTCGTTGCTTTCTCTGGAAGGACCAGAAACGAGTGAAGCCGAACAAAATGAAGTAGGTGATATTTA
>NW_015390935.1:7140-30111 GCF_001527695.2 Protobothrops mucrosquamatus | reverse complement strand
GGTGTCTGTCTTTGTAAACATGCAGTAATTTGGTGGTGGAATGTTGTTTGCAGGGTTCCGAGTTCAAAATATCTGTGTTGGATGATCTCAGCTCTGAAAGAAACAGCCAGTGGTCTTGAATTTATTCAGAGTTGCAGTGGATATTGAACGTGTGTTTGTGTGTGTGTGAGAGAGAGAGAAGCACACCCGTACACAGAGAGCAAAGGAAGCGGCAGCTATCTGCAGCACAGCATCTGTTAGAGCTGTTAAGTTAAGTGATGGCTATATCCTTGTTTGTAGGGGTCAGTGAGCCTCCAAAAGACAGGCGTTCCTCTGCAGACCATGGGGCAGGGCTTGATCCAGCCGGGACAACGGACTATATTCTGGCAAGTCCTGCAGGAGGAGAACGGCAACATGGATTGTCTGGGTAGGTGCTTGTGCGCGCACCGAACGTCAGCTCAAGGGGCTGCGTTCTTCCAATCAGGGAAGACACAAGTGCAAAAAAGCTGATGGAACTGCCAAAAGTGATCAAAACCAAAGACTTCAAAATATCCCCCTTCTTGTTCCTTCAGGGGTCAAGAACAGAAACTGGATCAAAATGGAAACCTCTTTGTGTGGAGGAAGCGGTCCAGAGGAGACATCCAGGACAGTGGCCCAGATAAACACAGAGAATGGGTCAATGGAGGATGACGTGCAGAAGGAAGGATGTGAGTCAAACAGCCGGTAGGGAGGAGAACCTCTAGAAACTCAGGATAAATCCAGCAAGCCTTCAGAAAACTTGGAGCTGTTTGTACAGATAGTCCTCAACTTATGATGGACCCTCCAAAAGATACCCTGCCACCCCCTGCCCCACCCCCTTGCCCCACCCCCCCCGCCCCACCCTCGCTCCACCCCCCCCATTCCCTGCCCCGCCTGCCCACAGGGCCACTCACTGCCTCCAGGGCCCGCCGCAGATTGCCCAGGCAGCCCAGCAGCGCTATGGTGGCCACGCCCTCTGCCCGCGCCCTGCAGCATCAACTGTGCATGATGGGGTGTGAGGGCAGAGTCTTGTCTACGCTGCCTGGCTGCCATGTCCTTGGCTGCGCTGCTCCGCGTGGGCCATGCTCAGGGGCGACTCTCCTCCAGAGGGGCTGCTGGTGAGGGGGTCGCGGGGGGAGGCGAGGCTGGGGCAACGGCAGGTGTGCCCACAGAGAGGGCTCCGAGTGCCGCCTCTGGCACCCGTGGCATAGGTTTGCCACCACTGACCTGGATGATTGAGGATCTCTTTAGATATTTAATGAAGAGAAGGACGAGGAGGGACATGATAGCAGTGTTCCAATATCTCAGGGGCTGCCCCAAAGAAGAAGGAGTCAGGCTATTCTCCAAAGCCCCTGAAGGCAGGACAAGAAGCAACGGATGGAAACTGATCAAGGAGAGAAGCAACCTAGAACTAAGGAGAAACTTCCTGACCGTTAGAACAATTAACCAGTGGAACAACCTGCCTCCAGAAGCGGTGAATGCTCCAACACTGGAGGTTTTTAAGAAGAGACTGGACAGCCACTTGTCCAAAATGGTATAGAGTTTCCTGCCTGAGCATGGGGTTGGACTAGATGACCTCCAAGGTCCCTTCCAACTTTACCATTATTATTATTATTATTATTATTATTATTATTATTATTATTATTATTATTATTCCTCTTTCTTCTTTCTTCAGGTGACCGGAGAAGTTGGATCAAGATGGAAAATTCTCAGCGGGGGAAGATCGTGCTGGAGGAAACACCGAGGACTTTAGCAGACAATTCCCAGTGGACCTTTCCTGCCTCCTCTAATATTCATGGGCTGAGGTGGGAATTCCAGCTGGATAAGACGTCAACAAAGGGGAAGAATGAATGGGGTGACCTCTCAGATGATCTTACAATGGCTGTGGAGAAGAACCACACCGTGCACAGTGAAGGGGGAAAGGTCTTGCTGTCCAAGCATGGACAAAAATGCGGCTATAAATCAGGATTTGTTGAGATGCACGGGAAATCCTGCACGTGTCCCTCTTTGGAGGAGAAGGTCCAGCAAACACGTTACTCGGATAAACATCAGAAGATCCGTTCGGCCGAGCAAGAAGCTGAAGCCTTAGAGGCGAGGAAAGAGATCCTGGGAGATGATTTGATGGGGTACCCGAAAAATCAACCGGACGAGGAACTTCTTGAGCACTTAGAGGATGGGACAGATGGTCATAACCGGAAGGCGGTAAAGAGAGATCAAGGCATGCAGACGGAAGGGAGGCGGTATCAGTGCGCCCAGTGTGGAAAATTCTTTCGACACAGACAAACCTTGACAAAACACCAGAAGATCCACACGGGCGAGAAGCTGCACGAATGCCTGGCCTGTGGGAAGGGCTTCACCTCGCGAGAACCTCTGCTGAGACATCAGCGGATCCACACGGGAGAGAAACCCTACGAATGTTCCCAGTGCGGGAAATGTTTTCGGCAGAGAGTCCACTTAATGTGCCATCAGAAAACCCACACGGGAGAAAAACCCTTCAAGTGTCCCGAATGTGGGAGAAATTTCTCTCGGAGGGATAAACTGATCAGGCATCAGCGCATCCACAGAGGCCAGCGGTCTTACGCCCACACCGAACACGGGAAGAGTTTTGATCCGAAGGCGGCCATGCTCAAACATCAGAGTCTGTTTGAAGGCCAGTGACAGACTTTCGGCTTCATACTTTTGCAGCCTACAGTAGTGGCCAAAATTGTGGAAACCTTTTGGGAAAAGTGTACAGTAGAAATGCCACCTTTGGTTAAGTTTCCACCATTTTTTCTTCTAATCTCTTTATAATTCTTGTGGAAAACGAAAGAACTCTTACGAATTCCAGAGGGGTTTAGCAGAGAGGTTTATTGCGCAGGTTCAGAGGCATATTAGAGATAGGCAATTCTGAACGAGGAGGGCGGGATTAGACTTCAGTTTTTATACTNTGGAAGGTTTTGCTACATACAAAGTATCCATGTGCAATGCGCATTTGGTTAGCCACATATTACTGACACAGAACTTTCCCAGTGAATTTTCCCAGTGATTATGCATTACATCATTATTCTAGCAATTATGCAGACACATCATTATTGCAGTTATGCAGACAAATCATTATTCTAATAATTGTTCATTTTACTACATTATAACTGTAGCCTTGTTCACTTAATAATACTATTTTACATCGCTTTCTGGGCGACCAGTCAACTCTTTGCACCGTTACTTTAATTTTATTACATTTTACAAGCTCACTAAATGAAAGAACACAAAAAAACCCCCAACCAACTTGATAGCCATCACATAACACACTGACAAATGTCCTCCTCTCAGCTTCAATATAGGACATCAATAACTGGATCCTACTGTGATCTGATTGGCTCGTTGCCAAAACAAGATGACACCTGATTGGCTCTCTAAACACTCGTGCTCATTGGCTACAATCAGGTGAAGGAAAACTACCCGATATCAACCTAAGCAAGTTATGCTTCCTTTTTCTGGTTATTTGGCTATAACTTTTCATAGAATACAGTATAGATAATTGAACAAACTATGTTGCATTACATTCTTGATTAAATTATCTTTCCATCGATATATAATTTTATGGCACTACTCCCCCCAAAAAAGTGTCGTTATTAGCCATCAAACCTCAAAAATACACTTTTCCCAAAAGGTTTCCACAATTTTGGCCACTACTACTGTATTTTACCAGAGGGTCTCACTCTCCTCCAATGCCTGTCAGGGTTAGGACAAGTTCCTACAGGCGGTCCAGACAGAAAACAAGCTTCAGGTTATAATTTTTCAGATCGGCACAGAACTTGCCTTGCAGAATGCTATAGGAGCAGCTCTGTTCTTGGCATCCTGCTTTTAAAAGCAGCCCCAAACCTGACTGTAAATCCCATCATCCTCAGCCAGCCTTTCCCGGGGGTTGATGTTAGGATCCGGGTCCCCCCCGAAGGACCCCAGATGAGGGAAGGCTGAAGGAAAGGAGAATAATAAAAGCCATTTGAATTCTGTAAATTACAACAGAGCCTTTCTGCCTGTCCTTGATAGGAGTGATGGGGTTAAAGGTGTTGAGCGTGCACAAGGAAAGCCACTGCAAAAAGTGAGAAGAGGTCAAGTGCAAAAATGAAAGGAGTTGGATGGGGGCAAGGAGACGCTCATTTCAAAAGGCAGGCGCACCCAAGATTGAAGAAAAGGGGCGAATGCAGAATTCAAAAAGGGAGCAGTAAAACAAACTGTAAAGTTGGAAAATGAACAATTTCAATCGGACGATTGCTAAAGCCCTGTCAGCTAAGTCAGGGCTAGGCAACCTTGGCTCTTTTATGACTCGTGGACTTCAACTCCCAGAATTCCTGAGCCAGCATGGCTCAGCTTGGAAACCTCTCCCTTTCCCCTCAGCATGGCTGGCTCAGGAATTCTGGGAGTTGAAGTCCACCAGTCACAAAAGAGCCAAGGTTGCCTACCCCTGAGCTAAGTGATGCTTTTGAAAGCCAAGCAGTGAAAAGGTTTTTTGATCCAGTTTCTTAACTTTGAGATATGCGGACTTCAACTCCCAGAATCCTCATATCTCAAAGTTGCCAAGGTTGAAAAAGCACAGCTCTTCTTGGATAAAAATGAGAGACCCTAGTGCTTTGTGTTACGCCATTCCCCTTGTTTTCTTGACAATAAGATAGAAGTGCTTTGCTTTGCATTGCCTGGATGGGGGAGTGAGGTTTGAGTTCCCAGCCTGGCTTATCACTCTAGGATTTCCTTTTGGTCTCCCATCCAAGTACTCACCACGATTGACCGTGTTCAGAAAATAAGACTCTATGGAACAAATAGCAGCGGATCCAATCTTGCTACATAACAGAGGAGAATTAATGGATGTCCCCTGCTGAGAAATGTTCCAAAATGTGACTTTTGAAACTCAGTATTAACTATATAGTTAGTCCTCTATTAGTGACCACAATTGGGAACAGTCACTAAGCCTTGCGGTTGCCTAGTGCAAAATCACATGATTTTGATTACTCCGTCAAATGTCATGTGATGGTGTCAGGGAATAATAATGATGATGATGATGATGATGATGATGATGATGATGATAATAATAATAATAATAATAATAATAATAATAATAATAATAATAATAATAATAATAATAATAATAATAACAATAACAATAACAATAACAATAATAATAAAAAAGTTGGAAGGGACATTGGAGGTCATCTAGTCCAACCCCCTGCTCAGGCAGGGAACCCTATACCATTTCGGACAAATGGCTGTCCAGTCTCTTCTTAAAAACTTCCAGTGTTGGAGCATTCACCGCTTCTGGAGGCAGGTTGTTCCACTGGTTAATTGTTCTAATTGTCAGGAAGTTTCTCCTTAGTTCTAGGTTGCTTCTCTCTTTGGTTAGTTTCCATCCGTTGCTTCTTGTCCTGCCTTCAGGCGCCTTGGAAAATAGCTTGATTCCAAGTCAGGGACACTGACACAAACTTGTAGTTTTATATAAAGAAATATATTTTGCATTTATATTTACAGCAAACAAGATACTGTAGTCGGAAACACCAGAAACATCAACAGGTAAATCGTCAGTCGGTACAGGTAGTCCTCGACTTACGACCGCAATTGAGCCCAAAATGTATGTTCCTAAGTGAGAAACTTGTTAAGTGAGTTTTTGCTCCATTTTACGACTTTTCTTGCCGCTTTTGTTAAGTGAATCACTGCAGTTGTTAAATTAGTAACACATTGTTAAGTGAATTTGGCTTCCCCATTGACTTTGCCGGTCAGAAGGTCGCAAAAGTGGATCACATGACCCCGGGACACTGCAACCGTCATAAATGTCAGTCGGTTGTCAAGCGTCCGAATATAAACCATGTGACCACAGGGATGCTCCAATGGTCATAAGTGTGAAAAATGGGCATGTCGCTTTTTTTCAGTGCTGTTTTAACTTCGAACGGTCACTGAGTGAACTGTTGTAAGTCAAGGACTGCCTGTATACTGAGCACACAGAAGAAAAAGGCGGGAAAAAAGGGAAACTCCCCCTTTACACCCAAAGCAACCAATCATAGCGCAGATTGCCTCACGCAGGATCCAGCACTCCCCAGCCAATCAACTACAGCTGTGTGTTCTGGCCCATTGTACACTTTTACCGTTCCAGCTACTAAATTTAATATCTGCCTTCTCGATTAACTGCTTGTTACAAGTCAGTTGTGAAGAACACAAATGCTACAATGGCTGTAAACGTGCACTGCGGGAAAAATGCCTGAATGGCAATCGTGTGACCCTGAGACACTGAGACGATTGCAAATGTGAAGATTAGTCACATAGCGGGAGTTTTTTTACACTGTCAAAACTGAACAGTTGTTAAATGAGGCAGTCAGTAAGCGAGGACTATCTATAATAAAAATACAGAGCCCTGGAGGTCATAATACACATAGTCTTTAACCATCACTACCTCCACCGTAATTGAGGTCAAAATTTCTGCTGCTCAATGAGACATTTGTTAAGTAAATCCCGCCCTGTTTTACGACCTTTCTTGCCACAGTTGTCAAGTGAGTCCCCACAGTTGTTAAATTAGTAACACGGTTGTTAAATGAATCTGGCTCCCCCGTTGACTTTACTTGTCAAAAGGTTGCAAAATGTGATTGCGTGACCCTGGGACGCTGCAACCGTCATAAATACGAGCCAGTTGCCAAGCGCCGAATTTTGATCAGGTGAAAAATAGTCATAAGACACTTTTTTCCAGTGCGGTTGTATCTTCGAATGGCTCCTAAATGAATGTTTAAGTCAAGTACTACTTGTATTACATATTTCTCAGAAAAATGAAAATTACAGTTATATCAGTAGCAAGTTGATAGGCAAGGACTACAACAATACCCGCATTATACATGGTTTCCTCAATTTTTTATGGTTAAGAGTAGGGTGAGAATCCTTCAGATAAGAGTGGCACAACATTCCTTGCAAGATTTTGGTTTTTAACCTAGTTCCAAGGCAGTGTTTTTCAACCTTGGGATCTTGAAGATGGGTTGACTCCAGAATTTTACAGCCAACCGTACTCTTAAGACAATGGGGGGGAAAGGTATTTAATTGGCCTCGGCAACTGAACTTCACGAGGGAAAGAGAAATTGGTCGTAAGTCGAGGACTCTTTCCCACTAGCTCTTTTGTGGCAGACAGACATGCTCTTGTAAGCTAAAGAGCCATATCTCAGCGTCACAATCGGTGTCTAGCCTAGAGAGGTGGTTTAAGGAAGGTCCATCAAGATCAATCAATCAGAATAGACCTGGAAGCCCTATCTCATTTCTGTCCAGTCTCCTCTTAAAAACCTCGAGTGATGAAGCACCCACAACTTCTGGTGGCAAGCTGTTCCACTGGTTAATTGTCCTCCCTGTTAGGGAGTTTCTTCTTAGTTCCAGATTGCTTCTCTCCTTGATCAGTTTCCCACCATTGTTTCTTGTCCTGCCCTCTGGTGCTTTGGTAAATAAGTTGACCCCCTCCTCTTTGTGGCAGCCCCTCAAATACTGGAATACTGCTATCATGTCCCCCTAGTCCTTCTTTTCTCTAGACTAGCCAAACCCAATTCCTGCAACCATTCTTCATATATTTTAGTCTCCAGGCCTTTAATCATCTTAGTTGCTCTTCTTTGCACTTTTTCCCCAAAGCCTCAACATCTTTTTTGTAATGTGGTGACCCAACTCGATGCAGTATTCCAGGTGTGGCCTTACTAAGGCTTTATAAAGCGGTACTAATACTTCACGTGGTTTTGATTCTTTGCCTCTGTTTATACAACCAAGGATTGTATTGGCTTTTTTGGCTGCCGCCACACACCGCTGGCTCATATTTAAGTGATTGTCCACTAGGTTCCTCTCACAGTTACTGTTTTTGAGGCAGGTTTCACCTTTGGTTTTTCCTAAGTGTAAAACCTTGCTTTCCTCCACATCAGGGGTGTCAAACTCAATTTCATTGAGGGCCGCATCAGCATTGCGGTTGCCCTGGGCTGTGTGTGTGTGTGGCCAGGGTGGGTGCGGCCTACTGGGTGGGTGTGGATGGAGTGGGTGTGGCCTACAGGGTGGGCGTGGCCAGCTCTACACCGTTCGCGTCAAGGGTGCCTGTGGGGGCCTGGGCAGGAGTGGGCCAGATGTGAGGGTCTCTGGCAGAAGGGGGTGGGACCGGGGCAAGTGCCAAGGCATGGTCCACTGGAGGAGCCTCACTGTTCCTCTCAGGCCATGCATGGGGGCCTGGATGGGGGCCTGGGCTGCCCAGAGCCCTGGGCAGAAGAGGTTAAACATCCAGCCTCGAGCCCCTGTGGCACCAAGTCCAGCCCCACTTCCCCAAGGGGGCGCCCAGCTGCACTTACCTCCTCCTCAAGGCTGCTGCTGCTGTGCTTGCTCTCCTTAGCCAGGTTGCTCATGATGGGTACGAGGGCAAAGTCAGAGGGAGGCCCATTCCCTCTCCACGGGAGGAGACCCAGCTTTGTATCCTAAGCTTCCTTAGCAATAGGATGGGAGACCCCCAGGATAGGCCAGGAGGAGGGGGCAAGGGGATGGTGAAAGGGCAGCAGGGCAGGACTAAGGCAGGACTTCCCTCAGACCCCCCTCTCCTTCTTTCCTTCCTAAGTACAGAGTGGTGGGAAAATAATAATAATAATAATAATAATAATAATAATAATAATAATAATAATAATGATAATAGTAAAGTTGGAAGGGACCTTGGAGGTCATCTAGTCCAACCCCCTGCTCAGGCAAGAAACCCTATACCATTTCGGACAAATGGCTGTCCAAATATTTGAGATGAGGGAGGGATGGCTTCGTGGGCCACATGAAACCACTTCGCGGGCCGCATCCGGCCCCTGGGCCTTGTGTTTGACATGTCTGCTCCACATTAAAGTTCATGTTGATGCTGTAGGAGCCCCTCTTTCACAGGAGAGGGTCACCTTATCCGTATGTGGCAGATCCTGGAGACAGAGAGGTGGGGAGTGAGAGAGATGACTAGTGTCATGGTTCCGACAGATGAAATTCTTCAAAAGAACTTCGAGGCATTGTTTACCTTAAAGAATCTTTATTTTGAGTAGCATAACATCGGCACCGCATAATCGAAGCCAAAAACTGAATTCCTCTCCCCTGAGCACATAATATCAAAGCACAATTTCCTCCTCCAATAAACGGTCATAAATCACATTCCCCAATTAGCTTGAAGCGGCAGGCTTCCTCTCCAGTTCTCCAGCCCGCCAATTCCTTATCAGCTCTGGTTACAATAACCTTGTTTCTCAGGCTAGGTCTAGAGTTGTTATGTCTAGCTGGACTCTCGTTCACATCCCCCCTCCCAGCATCATCTAACTCTAAAAGCAAAAGGTAAAAGCTGGCTACATTTCCATCTGTTGTCAATGCAAAAACATCCAATGTTAGCAGCGTTGACAACTAGAATGTAACAAAGCAAATCCGTTCACTACGTTCTCCATGTTTTTGAAGAATGTCATATTCTTCAAAAACATGGAGAACGTAGTGAACGGATTTGTCTCCAATCTCTTGAGCCTTCAGGGACACTGTTTGAAAACAAAAACAGACTCCGTGGAGCCTCAGTTATGCAAACTAAGAAATCAAAAAGTCAAAATAAGATGCTTCGCCGAGCAGGTACTCTGACCTGATAGCGGCTTGAGGCTTTCTCATCTAGAGCGGGTTCCTCGACCTAAACTTTTAAAATGTATGGATTTCAATCCCCAGAATTTGTCCATGGAGTCATCCAGATTATGGTTGTCCCGAAGGTGCTTTTTTAAAAGGTAAGTGGACTTTCTTTCGCTCTCACTGAAGAAGCTTCTTGGACGAGAAGCGAAAGAAAGTCCAGTTGCCTTTTGAAAAAGCATCTTTGGGACAATCCCCGGAAGTCTTCAGCCAGCATGCTAACTAGCAGATTAACAATTAAAGACTTAATGTGACTAGCCCACATTAAGGGGTAGGCAACCTTGGCTCTTTTATGACTCGTGGACTTCAACTCCCAGAACTCCTGAGCCAGCCATGCTGAGGGGAAAGGGAGAGGTTTCCAAGCTGAGCCAGGCTGGCTCAGGAATTCTGGGAGTTGAAGTCCACCAGTCATAAAAGAGCCAAGGTTGCCTACCCCTGGACTAGATGACCTACAACAGGGGTCTACAAACTTGGCTCTTTTATGACTCGGGGACTTCAACTCCCAGAATTCCTGAGCCAGCATGGCTCAGCTTGGAAACTCTCCCTTTCCCCTCAGCACGGCTGGCTGAGGAATTCTGGGAGTTGAAGTCCCCGAGTCATAAAAGAGCCAAGGTTGCCTACCCCTGGACTAGTCAAATGCTCTGCCACATATCTCAACCCTTAAGGCAGCGTATCTCAATCTTAGCAATTTTTAAGATGTGTGGACTTCAACTCCCAGAATGTAATCCTGCTTCACACGCCTAGGAAGAGGCAGGGCATTTTCATTTTTCTGTTTATGGAAAGCCATCTTGCAGAGAACGGAATGCATTTATGTCTGTCTATCTTTCCATCTTTCCATCCATCCATCCATCCATCCATCCATCCAGGTAGTCCTTGACTTACGACCGGAACTGAGCCCCCAATTTTTGTTGCTAGGTGAGACATTTATGAAGTTAGCCCCATTTTATGACCTTTCTTGCTACAGTTGGCTCTTTGATGACTTGGCTCTTTGATGACTCCCTGTGGACTTCAACTCCCAGAATTCCTGAGTCAAACATGGGTGGTTCAGGAATTCTGGGTATTGGTCCACAAGTCACAAAAGAGCCAAGGTTGCCTACCCTTGTCATAGACCAGTGTTTCTCAACCTTGACAATTTTAAGGCATGTGGACTTCAACTCCCAGAATTCCACAGCCAGCATTGCTGGCTGTGGAATTCTGGGAATTGAAGTCCACATGCCTTAAAATTGTCAAGGTTGAGAAACACTGTCATAGACGTTCAAAGTCCTGGTCCAATTTCTCCTGCTTTTATTTTGAAAAGAGCTCCAACTTTTCACTCTTTTGCCAACTGACCTCAGCCAAGGCCAGCCTTACCCTGCCTGGGGTGAGCTTGCCTGGGTGTGCAAGGCCAATGGGGGGGGAAGTCTTTCACGGGTGCACCGATAGATGCAGCGGCCAAGAGGTATGCAAAACTTCAGCAGGTGAACCAGAGCCAGCCAGACCTAAAAAAACCTTCTTTTGGACGCAGAGCGGGGGAAAAAATCAAGAAAAGCGCCTTCCGAGTTTGACTGAAGGAGGTAAAGCCCCATTTGCATTCGTTTGTTCATTCATCCATCCATCCATCCATCCAGAAGCCTCAGAATGGCCCCTTTTCGATCTGGGACAAGTCGGTCGTGTGTATCAACCCTTAAGGACGCAAACCCGGGTTCACAAAACCTTGCATGCCCTTTCCACGCATTCACAGCATGGTGGTGGCGGGGCGGGGAGACAAACCTGGGTCAACCACTCACCTACGCACCCATCCCCGCTGGCAAAGCAGGGCCCGGGGTCCCCCCAATCCTGCGACGGGGACCAGTTTGCAGGACACCCCCCCCTCCCCAAGTTAGAAAGCGACTCAGGAGGGGCAGCCAGCGCAAGCCGCGGAATGGTGGTGGTGGGGAGAGACTCCGATTCCAGGTTCGGGGCGTCGTGCGAACGCGGCCTTTGTCGAGGCGGAGCCAGCGCCGATCCGCCGGCAGGGGGCGGTGGGGCCAGGAGCCTCGCCTGCTCTGCGGCTCCGCCATTAATCCAGCGCCCAGCCGGCGGGATCGAAGAGGAGAGAGAGAGAGAGAGAGAGAGAGAAAAGGCGCGGCGCCGTCGGATCCCCCAGCCCGCGATCCGGGGACCGGGCTCCGCTTCCCGGAGGGGGCGCCCGGGTGCAAGCGGGCCGAGCAGCCGCCCCGCTTGCACCGGGATTGCAGGTAGGCGCCGGGTCCCTTCGCGCCCGGGAGGGCTGGACGCCGCCTGGCCCCGGCCTGCTGCTGCTGGCCCCGGGAGCCGGAGGAGGGCCCCCTGCCTCCGCCGCCCTTCGGCCGGCGCTCCGGGTGGAGCCGGCGGGCGCAGGAGTGGATCCCGGGGCGCTGCAGCCGTCTGCGATCTCCCGCGCCCCGGAGATCCGCTTTGCGCTGCGCCCGCCTTGCAAAGGTCCTTCGCGGGACAAAAGGGCGGCGGGGAGGGGGGGGGTGTTAATCTTTGTTGTCCGCCATGCCGTCTTTGCTTTCCGCCGGCCGTGGCCGCCGGGCTAGAAAGCCGGCAAGAGGAGGCGTGGTTAACGCTCGGAGCGGAGACCACGAGGAAATTCCCTGGGCTGCAAGGCTAGACTGGGGAACGGAGAAAGCGTTCCAGAAGGAGGCAGCGGGGGAATGAATTCCTTTAATTTAGATGTCCAGGAGACTAGGGTGAAATCAGGCATCTCCATTAACAGAAAAACAGAGTTGGAAGGGACCTTGGAGGTCTTCTAGTCGGACCTCCCTGCTCAAGCCGGAAATCCTATCCCACTTCAGACAACCGGCTGTCCAATCTGTTGTTTAAAATCTCCAGTGTTGGAGCCCCCACAACTTCTGGAGGCAACTCCTTTCGCTAATTTAATTGTTCAGAAAATTTCTCCTTATTTTTAGGTTGGTTCTCTCCTCGGTTAGTTTCCATCCGTTGCTTCTTGTCTTGACTTTGGGTGCTTTGGAGACTGGATTTACACCCCCCCCCTTCTTTGTGGCTGCCCCTCAGATATTGTAACACTGCTATTGTGTCACCTTGACTCCTGCTTGAGCAGAGGGCTGGACTAGAAGACCTCCAAGGTCCCTTCCAGTTCTATTCTGATTCTGATTCTGAGTCCTTCTTTTCACTAGACTAGATATACCCAATTCCTGCAACGTATGTTTTAATCTCCAGTCCCCTAAACAGCTTTGTTGCCATTGTCTCCAATTTTCTAGCAACCTTAACATATTTTTTTATATCGTGGTGACCAAAACTGGACGCAGTATTCCAAGTGTGGCCTTACCAAGGCTTTATAAAGTGGTACTAACACTTTTTGTGATCTTGATTCTGTCCCTTTGTTAATGCAGCTTTGGCGCTTTTGACAGATGCAACACACTGCTGGCTCATGTTTTAAGTGATTGTCCACTAAGACTCCTAGATTCCTCTCGCAGTTATTACTATTCTGTACCTAATAGAATTAGAGAGAATTATTTAAAATAATCTTTTATTTATTTAAGAGCTTTGCACTCATCGAAAAACACAACTCTGGGCGCTTATCAAGATATCTCCTCTCTATCTTGTCCTGGAAACATAATTTGAACTTAGTTTTAATTAACTAGGGTGTGTTTTAATAATGCTGTGTTGAATAATGAGCGTGATCTTCCACTGTAGTAATCTGAACTATGATTTAAAAGCCATAAAGGATCAGTTTATGTAGCAGGTAAAGGCTGTGATTAAGATTGTCTCAGCCTTTTTTCCTCAGCTTCCATAAGGATGCTTTTTTAACTGCAGGGTTGAATTACTTTCATATAATACTTTGGGCTTAGGTAATGTTGGCAATTGGTTAAATTGTTAAAATTTGGCCTTCCAAATCAACTACTTCTTCGATTGTTCTTCTTTTTCTTGGTGTTTTGGAAAGAGGAAATCTGTGGAGATAGTCTTTTGGAGATAGTTACTTGACCCCAAAGATTGATAACTAGAAAGACAATGGAAATGTATCTTGAAATGTGCTTAACTATGAACTACATTCATTTACACCTTCTGAGGAGAATTTTATTTAAATAAAAGGACAGCAGCAGTTGGTTCCCCCACAGACATAGGAGGAGAGAGGCAGAAAAATTACTCCGGCCTGTTAATATTTCTGGGGCACTAAAAACCCTATTTTATTTATTTACTAGCTGTACCCGGCCACGCGTTGCTGTGGCTCAGTCTGGTTAAATGGAAAAGAAAGAAAAGAGAAAGCGCATGTTTGTAATATGTTGCTTTTACGTCCAACAGATGGCGCTGTTTTTTCAAAAAAGCATGTTTTTACCTGTTACAGATGTGACATCTATGTAATAGTAGGTATATAAAAACATGTGTGTATTCGAATGCAACGTTGTATCAAAATTTCAAAGCAATCGGTGAAGAACTTTTGGAGATTTAAGATTTTGAACAAACGAACATTTACATTTTTATTTATATATATATAGATTTAAGAAGATTTATTTATTATTTTATTTATTATTACATTTATTGGCCGCCCACCTAGCTATGAAGCCAGGAGCCAGGGGTCTTTGGCCTTCTGAAACTGTGACTGTATCTGGAGGGTATTTGTACAGGTAGTCCTTGAGTTACAACCGGTTGCTTAGCAACCATTCAAACATTCAGTGGAATCCCCAAAAGTTAGTTACAACCCAGTTCTAATGTTCTGATGGATGCTCCCCCATGATCATGTGACTATATTACAGGCGCTTAGGCAATGGCCCCCATTTACAGGCATTTGTTATGTCCTGCAGTCACATGACCATGACTTAGGACAGTTTTGCTTCTGGTTATTGGCAAAAATGCCCCATACAGGTAGTCCTTGACTTATGACCACAGTTCAGCCCAAATTTTTTGTTGCTAAGTGAGACAGTTGTTAAGTGAGTTTCTTTTAAATAGCTAGATCAGGGGTAGGCAACCTTGGCTCTTTTATGAACTCGTGGACTTCAACTCCCAGAATTCCTGAGCTGGCTCCATGCTGTCTCAGGAATTCTGGGAGTTGAAGTCCACGAGTCATAAAAGAGCCAAAGTTGCCTACCACTGATCAGGCTGCCTATGGTAATTTTTTTGATTTTCCCCTAAATTTTATTCATTTATTTTGAAAATTGATATGGGCTCCGTACAGTTCGTCCTCAACTTACGACCGGTCGCTTAGCAACTTTTTGAAGTTATGATGAAATAATTATGATGTTCCAAAGTTGTGACGGCTGCACCCCCGGCCCAGTCATGTGACCGGGTGATGGGCAATGGGCAGTCAGCCTTCATTTACAGCCATTTGCATTATTCTGTGCTGACACGACTGCCTTTTGCGACGTTTTGGCTGAAAACCGTCACTTACTTCCATGTTTTATGGCAAAAAAAGATCCACAGTATATAATGGGTTCCCTTTATGATCACAGCGTTCGCTTCGTGATCGCAGCAAAAAGATCATAAAAATGGGTCTGATTATGTGACAACCCTGTTTATGATCATCATGGCTTACCTCAGTAATGGGCAGGCTCCATTTGAGTCAGAAGTCGAGGACCCCCTGTATAAATTTGAAACAGGTAAGTCTGGGCAGCTAATGACCAATGCATAAACAAATTGAGGCATTAATTAATGATTATGATGACTATTTTCCATTAAGCTGTTGTGGACACCTAGTGGCCCCATAGATAGATCATCTCTATGATGTTCTGCCCCCATCCTGGTCCTTCAGCTCTCCCAATATTCTCCCATTTCCATTGTACAGACAATCCTTGATTTACGACCACAATTACGAGCCCAAAACTTTTGTTGTTAAGCAAAACAGCTGCTAATTGAGTTTTGCCCCATTTTCTGACCTGTCTTGCCACAGTTGTTAAGTGAATCACTGCAGTTGCTAAGTTAGTAACGTGGGTTGTTCGGTGAACCTGCCCCGCCCCCTTTGACTTTGCTTGTCAGACGGTCGCAAAAGGGGATCACGTGACTCCTGGGACACAATATTTTAAAAACTCCCTTTTACGATCCTGTAATATTTAATTCGGGATAGAGTCAGGCCGACTGGATGGAGCTGAGTGTTTACTGGCCAGATGCCCTTCCTGATGCCTACGTGGAGTTCACAGCAGATATTTTTTTCTTCATGCCTTAGGAGAGAATCATCTGCTGTTACCTAGGTTTGAACTCTCAACTTTCCTAGTGGAAGGCGAGTGTCTTCACCAGTAAGCTACCATGCTTTTATTATTATTATTATTATTATTATTATTATTATTATTATTATTATTATTATTATTATTATTGATCTTCGCACAGTCAGCCAGATGTTCAGACTGGATTTGGCATTTTTGTCTACCTATCGCAGGGGTGTCAAAACTCAATTTCATTGAGGGCCGCATCAGCATTGCGGTTGCCCTGGGGGGGGCAGGTGGGTGTGGCCAGGGTGGGTGTGGCCTACTGAGTGGGCGTGGATGGAGTGGGTGTGGCCTACTGGGTGGGCATGGCCAGCTCTACATCGTTCGCGTCAAGGGTGCCTGTGGGGGTCTGGGCAGGAGTGGGACAGATCTGAGGGTCTCTGGCAGAAGGGGGTGGGACCGGGGCAAGCGCCAAGGCATGGTCCATTTCTTCATTCCTCACAAAGGGTGACACCTCCCCAGCATGCACCCAGGAGACGGGGCTGACACGGCAGGGGCTGGTTCCTCACTGTTTCCAGACGGCCTTGTGGAGCTAAGACTGAATGCATTTCAGCATAGATGGACACCACAAAATTGTACATTGGCTGCCTCCCAGCTGGCCTGGGCCAGGGCCAAAGCAGCAGGGGCCGTTCCCTCACTGTTTCCAGGATGGCTTCGTGGGCCACATGAAACCACTTCACGGGCTACATCCGGCCCCCGGGCCTTGTGTGTGACATGTCTGACCTATCGAGTCCTTACCAAGGACCTGGGATAGGCAGATGTGGATGTTTGATGGTATTACAGATATCATCGCAAGATGGAAGCAGTTCCTAGTAAGGCCGCCTTTTGCAATTGACTAATGGCGAATTTGTCAATTCCGATGGTGTCCAAGTGGTGCTCCAGTTGTTTTGGGATTGCATCCAAGGCGCTTATTAACTATTGGTACTACCCTTGCTTGCCTTTGCCACAGTCTTTCTATTTCTATTTGTAGGTCTTTGTATTTTGTTATCTTCTCCAGTTCTTTCTCGTCTATTCTGCTGTCTCCAGGCACTGCCACGTCCACCATCCAGACTTTTTTTATCTTTCTTATCAATAGTTGTTAAGTCCGGGGTGTTATGTTGCAGGTGCTTGTGTGTTTGAATTCTGAAGTCCCAGAGCAGTTTAACTGTATCATTTTCTATAACTTTCTCTATTTTATGATCCTACCAGTTCTTGCTGACAGGCAAATGATATTTCTTGCAGATCTTCCAATGCACCATTGTTGCTACTTTGTCATGCTGCTACTTGTAGTCAGTCTGTGCGATCTTTTTGCAGGAGCTTACCAGGTGGTCCACTGTTGTTGTTGTTGTTGTTGTTGTTGTTGTTGTTGTTGTTGTTGTTGTTGTTGTTGTTGTTGTTGTTTCTTCTTCTTCTTCTTCTTCTTCTTCTTCTTCTTCTTCTTCTTCTTCTTCTTCTTCTTCTTCTTCTTCATCTTCATAATAGTGGTAATAATAATAATATATTTTATCTATTATTTATTAATAAAAATATAAAACACCACAAAATAAGTTAAGAATGTTTTAACAAAGGACCTCAAAACCATAACAGATACATTGGGCTCCATTGCTGTAATGTCCTTGCCCGAATTCAAAAGAGGGCAGCCTGGCGTGCTGTGATCTGCAGACAGTGTCATGAAATACTCCTCGAGTTACAACAGTTCATTTAGTGACCATTCAAAGTTACGGTGGCCCTGAAAAAAAGGGACTTATGGCCGTTTTTCAGAGTTGCGAACTTTGCAGCATCCCCCCCAGAATCACATGATCAAAATTCAGCCGCTTGGCAACTGACTCATATTTATGACGGTCGTGGCGTCCCGGGGGGGGGGGGTCATCTGATCCCCTTTTGGGACCTTCTGACAAGCCAAGTCCACGGGGAAGCCGGATTCACTTAACAACCGGGTTACTAACTTAACAACTGCAGTGATTCGCTTAACAGCTGCCGCAAGAAAGGTCGTAAAATGGGACAAAACCCGCTGAAGAAATGTCTCACGTAACCACGGGGTAAGGACCCATCCCACTTTACATCTTAAGAAGACAGAACTCTTGGAATATTTCTTCCAACAGGCATCTTTATTAAGAGAAGATGGTTGCAGGCGTTCTAGACAGGATCTGAGGGGCCAACCCCTACCATTCAAGGTTTTAAGTGTTCCCAAGCAGCCCCCACCCCACCGTCCTTCCAGCGACAATCCCAGGCGTTCCTCACAGCCGGCAGAAGGGAGATTTCAGAGAGTAATAGATGAAAGGTGATGGCCATATTGTTATGGTCAGTCCTCTTGGTGAGATCCACATTCAGTCCCTTTGAAGTTGTAATGAAGGAAGTGAGAGCCATAAAACCCCTTTGCTCATCCCCCTTCACCTTCGTAGTATGACAGAATCCAGAGAGGGCAGAAATGGGGTTTTCCATAGTCGATAACTAGAAATGAAATATAATTGGATTCTGACACAACGGAAATGTTGGGCTCCATTGTGGTGGTAAGTGGAGGACCGCCTGCAATGCCCACACTGGGATGGAGAACCGGGTGCCGTTTTCCTCGTGGTCCATGGCGTCTTTTCTTCCCTTCTCTTCAAAGGGGCAAAGTTACCGAACCTGATGTCTCTCAAAGGGTCTCAGGCAATCTCAGAAGGAATCCGTTAACACAGGGGTGTCAAACTCAATTTCATTGAGGGCCGCATCAGCATTGTGGTTGCCCTGGGGGGGGAGCTGGGTGAGTGTGGCCAGGGTGGGTGCGGCCTACTGGGTGGCCGTGGATGGAGTAGGTGTGGCCTACTGGGTGGGCATGGCCAGCTCTACATCGTTCTCGTCGAGGGTGCCTGTGGGGGCCTGGGCAGGAGTGGGACAGATCTGAGGGTCTCTGACAGAAGGGGGTGGGACCGGGGCAAGTGCCAAGGCATGGTGCATTTCTTCATTCCTCACAAAGGGTGACACCTCCTCAGCATGCACCCAGGGGGCGGGGCCGACGCGGCAGAGGCTGGTTCCTCACTGTTTCCAGACGGCCTTGTGGAGCTAAGACTGAATGCGTTTCAGCATAGATGGCCACCACAAAATTGTACATTGGCTTCCGGCCGGCCTGGGCCAGGGCCAAGGCAATGGGGGCCGTTCCCTCACTGTTTCCAGGATGGCTTCACGGGCCACATGAAACCACTTTGCGGACCGCATCCAGCCCCCCCGGGCCTTGTGTTTGACATGTCTGCGTTAACACAATGTTTTTTTTTTAATGCCTTGCAGTTCACTGGAGTTAATCGATAAGGCGCTTGTAATCTGTTTTGCATGCAATTCGCATCGGCACCATTTCCCACTGGCTTTCCCTCCCTTCAAAAACTTCTACCTCTTAATAAAATGTCTTAGTTGGAAAGGGTGCTTATTGGACTCCTTACATTCCCGTGACACGTCAACCTCAACATAACCGCATTCTAAGAAAACTTAATCCTTTTTAAATCCTTTAATTTTTTTTTGAATCTTTAAAGTGCCCCAGCCCTTTGGGTTGTATGTGTGTGTGTCTGTGTACATTTTTGCTAAAATGAATTATTATAACAGAATAACAGTGTTGGAAGGGACCTTGGAGAGGAGAGAATAATAAGAATAAGAATAGAATAGAATAGAATAGAATAGAATAGAATAGAATAGAATAGAATAGAATAGCTTAAATGGACTCCAGAAGATGGTAGAGGACAGGATGACCTGGAGGAACATTGTCCATGGGGTTGCAATGGGTCGGACACGACTTTTCAACTTACAACAAGAATAGAAATAGAAATAGAAATAGAAAGAATAGAATAGAATAGAATAGAATAGAATAGAATAGAATAGAATAGAATAGAATAGAATAGAATAGAATAGCTTAAATGGACTCCAGAAGATGGTAGAGGACAGGATGGCCTGGAGGAACGTTGTCCATGGGTTGCGATGGGTCGGACACGACTTCTCAACTAACAACAAGAATAGAAATAGAAATAGAAATAGAAATAATAGAAATAGAAATAGAAATAGAATAGAATAGAATAGAATAGAATAGAATAGAATAGAATAGAATAGAATGACAGAGTTGGAAGGGACCTTGGAGGTCTTCTAGTCCAACCCCATGCTCGGGCAGGAAACCCTATACCATTTCAGACAAATGGCTGTCCGGTCTCTTCTTAAAAACTTCCAGTATTGGAGCATTCACCACTTCTGGAGGCAGGTTGTTCCACTGATTAATTGTTCTAACTGTCAGGAAATTTCTCCTTAGTTCTAGGTTGGTTCTCTCCCTTGAGATGGTCCCCAAAGTTCTCTTCTTTTTTTTCCTTTTTTTTTTTGTGCATATATCACACTTTTTCTTCTGTTTGGTTTGTGTTTGTTTAGGAAGGACTTCCCTCTGCAAATCAAGAGAGCTCAACACAAGTCAACCTTTGGGCAAGGGCTTCACAGCGTCGGCTGTAACCTTGGAAGCTAACCCGCTCCTGGCTTGGGATTCCACTCTGCCAGTCCAGAGGAGAAAATGTGTCTTGGATTTCAAACGGGCATTTGAAAAAAAAAAAAAAAAAAGTGGGAAAAGGCTTCCCCTCCAGTTAGCTCAATCGGAATCGGGTGTTTTTAAGAAGCAATCCAGTTCCAAACTGACGGTTTGACAGCTGGGGTTAGACATGGAGCCAAAATCTAGAAGTCCACAAGGAGAAGACGGTCTGGATCGCGTAAGGAAAGCCTGCAGTGAGGATTTTTCCAAATGCACAGAGATGGAGCCCTTAGGATGGAAGCTCTCACAAGGAATCAAACGGGAATCTTTCCGAGGGATTCAGCAACCCTGGAAAACCCAGTGGCGGGACTTTCTGAAGACCTTGCCGTGTCCCCACGTGGGATGGGAGGAGGACTCCGAGGTGCTGGGCAACACCCCTTGGGATGACCCCAAGGCCTTCCTGGTCTCCTTTGAGCAGGTGGCCCAAGCCTGCCAGTGGCCCAAGGGCGAGTGGGTGCCTCGGCTTCTGCCAGCCCTGACCGGAGAAGCGAAGCGGGCCTTCAGTGGCCTAGAAGCAAGAGACAAGGAAGATTATGGGAAAGTGAAAGCGGCCATCTTGAGAGGGGAAGCCATCAGGATCGAGGTGCAACGGCAGCACTTCCGTCAGTTCCGCTTCCAGGAGATTGAAGACCCGCGCAGGGTTTACGGACAATTGCAGAGGCTTTGCCGCCAGTGGCTGAAGCCGGAGAGACGCACCAAGGAGCAGATCCTGGAGCTGCTGATCCTAGAGCAGTTCCTGGCCAGCCTCCCGCCGGAGCTCCAGAGCTGGATCCGGGCAGGAGGACCGGACACCTGTTCCCAGGCGGTGGCCCTGATAGAGAATTTCCTGTTGAACCGGCAGGAGGCTAAGGTAGGAAGGTGGCAGGCCTGTAATGTTTGAACCTCTCTGCAGGACAGGGGTGTGAAAAGCTAGGCAATGTTAAGCTTTAGCACGGGTTGTCCTTGCTTAACGACGAGAACTGGGACCCGCATTTCCATCGCTAAATGGTGCATTCGTAAAGTACGATGTTACATGACTGCATTGCTTAGTGACGGCACAAAACCACCGTCCGCCGTTTGGTAAGTGAAAAATCACAGATTGGTAAGCGAGGGCCTCACTTGACTGGCAACGTCCTGCAGGCTTCCCATAAAGTCAGTGGGGAAGCCGGCTGGACATCGCAAGTCCCAGAACGGCTTGCAAGCAGGCCAGAGGGTGGGTGGGTACTACAGAGAGAGGTGGTGTGTGTGCTCGGTGTTAAATGTGTGCACGCTAGGGAGGGGGTGTTGCTGCGCAAATGTGTGCTATGGAGTACTCTTGCCACAGGGCTCCTCGGGAGAAAAGGCAGCGGGTGCAACTTGCGAGCTTGTCGGCTGGCCTCCCACATTGGTTTTGCTTGTGGGAAGGTTGCAGATGGGGAATCACGTGACCGCGGGGCGCCGCAAGCATTGTGTAAGTGCAGGCCGATTGCCAAGCGCCCAGATTGTGAACACGAATATTGAGGAACGGTTATACCGCTCTTAGGATTACTCTTACGATAAGTACCATTGCGTTTAAAAGACAGGCCACTCTTTCGAAGACAGCAAAGTCTCCACATTTTGGACAGAGAGGAGCGCTGATTTGAAAGAGGGGTCAAAGAGGCCCTCTGTGTCAAAACTGAACAGGCCTCTCTCAACAGAGGGGGAAGGGATACCACCTCATCTATCTCCAGTCTACAGCACAGTCCTTTCAGCTGTTCCAAGAAGGCTCCACCCCCATTTGCATTCTGATAGTATGTTTTAAATGTGTGTTATGTATGTGTACCCTTTGAGAGGAAACAACTAAATTTCATTTTTAATGTGTGCCATTGTGCCCACAGGAAAAAAATGTCAATAAACGTGTCTGTCTGTCTGTCTGTCTGTCTGTCTGTCTGTCTGTCTGTCTGTCTGTCTGTCTATCTATCTATCTATCTATCTATCTATCTATCTATCTATCTAACAATCTATCTAACAATCTATCTAACAATCTATCTATCTATCATCCATCCATCCACCTACCTCTATCATCTATCATCCATCCATCCATCCATCCATCCATCCATCCACCTACCAACCTACCTACCTGCCTATCTATCTATCTATCTATCTATCTATCTATCTATCTATCTATCTATCTATCTATCTATCTATCTATCTATCTATCTATCATCTATCTATCTATCTATCTATCTATCTATCTATCTATCTATCTATATCATCCATCCATCCACCCACCCACCCACCTACCTACCTACCTACCTATCATCCATCCATCCATCCACCTACCTACCTACCTACCTACCTATCCATCCATCCATCCAACAATCCACCAACCTATCTATCTATCTATCTATCATCTATCTATCTATCTATCTATCTATCTATCTATCTATCTATCTATCTATCTATCTATCTATCTATCTATCTATCTATCTATCTATCTATCTATCTATCTATCTAATCTATCACCCACCCACCCACCCACCCACCTATCTATCTATCTATCTATCTATCTATCTATCTATCTATCTATCTATCTATCTATCTATCTATCTATCATCCATCCACCTATCTGCCTACCTATCTATCATCCATCCATCCATCCATCCATCCATCCACCTACCAACCTATCTATCTATCTATCTATCTATCTATCTATCTATCTATCTATCTATC
>NW_015390935.1:0-6270 GCF_001527695.2 Protobothrops mucrosquamatus | reverse complement strand
GGTGGGCATGGTCACCTCGATGTTGCTTGTGGGGAGGGACACCTGTAGGGGCCAGGCAGGGTTGGGGGAGATCCAGGGGGTCTCTGGCAGGTGGGATGGTGGGCAGGAGGCTCATCCTGCAGGGTGAGGTGAGGCAGGGCGGGGGTGCCATTATTGCAGGGCAAGGGAAGGCAGGGGCCGGGGCGGCTGCTGCCTGACATCGGCCCCCACACACAGGCCAGCGAGCGCATGGGGGCTGATTGTCTGTCAGCAGCCACAGCCTGCTGGCCCCTCGACCAGTGCACTCTGGGGCTCTGCAGCCTGCCACCAGCAGTTCAGAGAAGTGCCCACAGAGAGGGCTCTGAGTGCCACCTCTGGCACGCGTGCCATAGGTTCGCCACCACTGCTCTATGGACTAGCATTGGCCTGCTTTTGACTGGACTTAGTTGGGACAATTCTGGGTTTTTGGTGAAGGGAATTGCCGGGGAATATTAATAAACCCACTAAACCACCATCACATGTGTGTGTGTGACTGAGCAAGGCAGCCCCCACGCTGAGCACTATTCCAGTTTGTTCAGCTTTGGGTTAGCACAATGTGTGTGCCCTGTTGCTGGCAATTTAAAAAACTTTATAAATATAAATATATTTATTTCAAATTTCTTTTTCTGACAAAGAGTTAAAGAATTAAATCGGGAGAGTAAGATGGCCATTTCTAGCTTGTTCTGCTTTCATCAGTTAGCCATACCCTTTATGGGATTCGAACCTGGGCAGTTTACATACTAGGCAGTGATTTAAACTGCCCAGGTTCGAATGCCATAAAGGGTATGGCTAACTGATGAAAGTAGAACAAGCTAGAAATGGCCATCTTAGTCTCCCGATTTAATTCTTTAACTCTTTGTCAGAAAAAGAAATTTGGATTTAAAATGTTTCGCAGTTGCGACTTGAGCCTGCTTAACGCCCTTAGTTGGGGGGCATGGTAAAAGATATTGTAAAAAAGTAAAACTGCAGTATAGCAGTTAAAAATGTCAAGGTGTTCTCAATCAGACGGGTCTGTCTGAAAAAAAAAACAAGAAAAAAAAACTTCCTATATATTTATTTATATTTATAAATATATTTATATATATTTATATAAATTTATATTATATTTATATTTATATATATATTTATATATATTTATATATTCAAAATTTTTTTGTGGCTGACAGAGTTAGTGGGAGACTAGTATAGCTATTTCAAGCTCTTGAAATAGCTATACTAGTCTCCCACTAACTCTTTGTCAGCCACAAAAAATTCGAATTTACAGTGTTCACAGTATGTGACATCTGCCTGCAAAACATGCTCCTAGATTGGAGCGAAACGCAGAACAGACTGATTTATCCTATACTTGGTAGACCGGGTGCTCCAGCCAACACACACACACGCACGCACACACAGAGGCACGCACGCACACACACACACATATGTAATAAATAAAAGTATTATTTTATAAACCTTTAATCTTAAGTTTGGTTAAGAAGCCAAGGCTTAGCACTGTATTTGAACTGATTTATCCTATATTTGGTAGACCCGGTGCTCCAGCTAACACGCGCGCACACACACACACACACACACACAGGCTTTGGGTATTGTGCTAATGAGCCAATATTATAAATAAAAGTATTATTTTATAAACCTTTAATCTTAACTTTGGTTAAGAAGCCAAGGCTTAGCCCTGTATTTGAACCAGCTAGTGGGAGTGTGTCTTGGATGTATAGCTGGAGAAGAGTGAGCATGTTCCTTGAACTTAACTGAAGAGAGTTTGAAGTTTGAATGATTTTCCCTCCCTGCAAACAAACAAAAAATGGAGGGAGTTGGACAAAGTAACCCAAATTTGTTTCTAATTTGCCGATGGGAGTTTTTGATGCCAGGGACCACTCAGGTTTTTTCAATATTGTATTTTCTTGTTCCCTTCCCTTTTCTAAAAAAAATAAAAATATTCTGTCTTTTAAAGATAATGGAAGCAAAGAATCTAGTGGTTCCAGCTCCTTGCTTCCTCCTGAGGGAGAGGAAACAGATAAAGCTTCTCCTAGTAAGGTAGGTGAAACTTCGGATGAACAAATGCAAAAGACAGGTTAAAAAAAAGAGAGAGAGAGAGAGAGAAACAGAGAAAGAGAGAGAGAGAAACAGAGAGAGAGAGAAACAGAGAGAGAGAAACAGAGAGAGAGAGAGAGAGAGAGAGAGAGAGAAACAGAAACAGAGAGAGAGAAACAGAGAGAGAGAGAGAGAGAGAGAGAGAGAGAAAGAGAGAGAGAGAGAGAGAGAGAGAAAGAGAGAGAGAGAGAGAGAGAGAGAGAGAGAGAGAGAGAGAGAGAAGGGTCCTTTGGAAAAAAATTGGGCTGAAGTATGTTAGATATTAGAATTCTTTTTTTTGTAATATATTTTATTGATTTTTTTAAAGAACATAAATCACTTGATAATTGGTGAACAGTGTGTTATCTGGGTTACATTTGTAAAACAATCATTAACAATTAATTTCTATAATCTATATTCCACATAATCATTTTAGTTGATTTCCCCTTTCCCCAAAATATCCTCTTTTGCAAACATTGAGTTAATACAATTCTTATTGTTTTGATAAATAACAATTGAATATGTATATTTTTTCCCCAATATTCCTAAAATTAATAATCATATCAGTATAATATTTCTTTTCTATTCAGTCATTCTGGTTGCCTAGATACTGGAATTCTTAATTGGCCAAGTGGGATTGGACACACAAGGCATTTGTCTCCGGTGCACGAGCTCTCAAGTGTATATACAAGCAATAAATCATAAAAATATTATAATGATAAAATACATTCATCATAAATCATAAGACACAGGGACAAGCAATAGAGCAGGGGTAGGCAACCTTGGCTCTTTTATGACTGGTGGACGACTTCAACTCCCAGAATTCCTGAGCCAGCCATGCTGAGGGGAAAGGGAGAGGTTTCCAAGCTGAGCCATGCTGGCTCAGGAATTCTGGGAGTTGAAGTCCACGAGTCATAAAAGAGCCAAAGTTGCCTACCCCTGCAATAGAGTTATAGTCATAAGAAGATAAGGAATAGGTAATAGGAAGGATGTGAAGGATAATAGCCATACAGTCCTATTAGGGCAGCGGTTCCCAACCTTTTCTACACCCTGCATTCCTAGAACGCTTCTGATACATTCTCGCACCCCTTAACAAAACTTCAAAATAAGGGCAACGAATTATGCATATACATTACAATTTTGAAAGCCCACGTTTTCTCACGCCCTGGAATATCGTCTCGCACCCTCAGGGGGTGCGAGCACCCCTGGTTGGGAACCCCTGTATTAGGTAGTTGGAGAGTGCTTTGGGAATTAGTAATTTAGCAAAGTGTCTAAAGCAGTGCCTGCTTGGCCCAGGGCGGTGGGGTGTGGTTGAGGCTTTTGGCTGGGGTGCTCGGGCGACTGATTGTGACGGGGGGCTTGAACTAGACCAGGGGTAGGCCACCTTGGCTCTTTTATGACTCGTGGACTTCAACTCCCAGAATTCCTGAGCCAGCCATACTGAGGGGAAAGGGAGAGGTTTCCAAGCTGAGCAATGCTGGCTCAGGAATCCTGGGAGTTAAAGTCCACGAGTCATAAAAGAGCCAAGGTTGCCTACCCCTGACCTATACCATCTCAGACAAGTGACTGTCTGGTCCAGGGGTAGGCAACCTTGGCCCTTTTATGACTCGTGGACTTCAACTCCCAGAATTCCTGAGCCAGCCATGCTGAGGGGAAAGGGAGAGGTTTCCAAGCTGAGCCAGGCTGGCTCAGGAATTCTGGGAGTTGAAGTCCACGAGTCATAAAAGAGCCAAGGTTGCCTACCCCTGCCATAGTAGGTACTAGGTTGTTTTGAGAACCTAGTGATTTAGCGCCCATCTCAAGGTCTCCCTCGGTTTCATTTCCCAAAGGTCCCAAGCTCTGTTGTCTGGAGATAAGGCAGATGTTTTCAGGCGAGGTTCCTTTCTCACGAAGGGAGGGCATTTCAAAGAGCCAAGCAAATGCATTCCCCAAGCAAGCAGGCCCCCTCCCACCAGAATGGCAGACCCTGAAAAAGAATGGTATAGGGCAGAGGTAGGCCACCTTGGCTCTTTTATGACTCGTGGACTTCAACTCCCAGAATTCCTGAGCTAGCCATGCTGAGGGGAAAGGGAGAGGTTTCCAAGCTGAGCCAGGCTGGCTCAGGAATTCTGGGAGTTGAAGTCCACCAGTCATAAAAGAGCCAAGGTGGCCTACCCCTGAACTAGAGGCCTGGTGGCCGCTGGCTGAGGCTGCTGAAGGCCCTGGGCCTCTACTTCAGCTCCCGCACTGCCACTGAGNTCCCTTCCTTCGTTCCTTCCTTTTTCCTTCCTCCCTTCCTTTTTCCTTCCTCCCTCCCTCCCTCCCTCCTTCCTTCCTTCCTTCCTTCCTTTCTCTTTCCTTCCTTCCTTCCTTCCTCTCTCCCTCCCTCCCCTCCTTCCTTCCTTCTTTCCTTCCTTCCTTCCTTCCTCCCTCTCTCCCACCCATCATCTCTCTTTCTGCATCCTATTACACTTACCCTTGCCAAATGTCATATGTTATTTTGTAGACATTTATAATCATGGAACGATATGCATATGAATGCTCTGCAAGTGACTTTTTCCCCTTTCCAGGATCTCCTGGACTTGAAAGATGCTGGCGTTTCGTTGAATGTGGTTGATCCAACCCCGATCCAACCGGGCCAGCAGACCATGTTCTGGCAAGTCATGCAGGAGGAGGATGGGGATGCAGATTCTTTGGGTAAGGGTCCTGGAATTGGAAGGGTCCCTAGAGGACCTAAAGCCCAACCCTCTTCCCAGTGCAGGAACCACCAGAGCATCTCTTGACATTTGGCCATCCAACTTCGGTTTGAGGCCCGCTGGCTTATCGACTAGGAAAGCTGTGTATTCAAATGGAAGTATTAAGGTTATTGCGGTTGATCACACAGTCAGACAGACCGTTTAAACTGATTTGGCGTTTTCTGCCCACTTACCGGGTCCTTCCCAAGGACCTGGGATAGGCAGACGTTGTCGTTTGGTGGCGTTAAAGTTGTCATCGCAAGAAGAGGAGTCACAAAGTAAAAACACAAAGAACGATAATGTAACAGCAAAGGCAGAGAAACATAAGGTGACAAAAATGGGCAATAATTAAAAATACGCACACACCGCTTAGAGCAGGGGTCTTACAACTTGGCAACTTTTAGACTTGTGGACTTCAACTCCCAGAATTCCTCAGCCAGCCAGTTAGAAGACCCCTGGCTTAAGACACCCTCAGCAAAAGCCTGGACAAAGAGCCAAGTCTTCAGCAGTAGGATATGAGCCGCCTTTGAGGGGAACGTCAGTCTAGTCCAGGGGTAGGCCACCTTGGCTCTTTTATGACTGGTGGACTTCAACTCCCAGAATTCCTGAGCCAGCGTGGCTCAGCTTGGAAACCTCTCCCTTTCCCCCTCAGCATGGCTGGCTCAGGAATTCTGGGAGTTGAAGTCCACGAGTCATAAAAGAGCCAAGGTTGCCTACCCCTGGTCTAGACTAGAGGGCAGATGCTGTGGCAGAGAAGATGCCCTTCCAGGGTCCCAATAGACAGCAGTGTTTAATCCAGGGGGGTCTCCAAATACGGCATTGGGTAGATAGAATTCCTCAGCCAGCCATGCTGAGGAATGCTGGCTGGGGAATTCTGGGAGTTGAAGTCCACACGTCTTAAAAGTTGCCACGTTTAGAGACCCCTGGATTAATTGAAGGAACCTGGAGTCTGCCAATTCTGTCAGGTTGGATTAGCCAGATAGATACCATAGGAGAAAGATGACACTCTCCTCTCACCCAAACAACCAGGTGGATTTCCATCAGTACGCTGATGATACGCAGCTGTACATTTCCACCCCAGGTCACTCCAACGATGCCCTTGACGTGATGACCCGTTGCCTGGAGGCCGTACGGGTCTGGATGGGGAAGAACAGACTCAGGCTCAACCCTTCCAAGACTGAGTGGCTGTGGCTGCCGGCGCCTCGGCATAGTCAGCTGACCCCATCGCTGACTATAGGGGGCGAAATTTTGGCCCCCTCAGAGAAGGCCCGCAACTTGGGAGTCCTCCTGGATCCACAGCTGACATTGGAAGACCATCTGTCGGCCGTGACCAGGGGGGCGTTTTATCAGGTCCGCCTGATTCACCAGTTGCGACCTTTTCTGGACCGGGACGCCTTGCGCACAGTCACTCATGCTCTCGTCACCTCTCGCCTGGACTACTGTAATGCTCTCTACATGGGGCTCCCTC